>NC_081172.1:15187500-15490000 GCF_012432095.1 Onychostoma macrolepis | reverse complement strand
CTTCGGTAGGTAGTTTGTATTAGCAAAAGAACCAATCTGAGCAGAAGCAGCCTTCTTTTGCTTGCTGCCACCATGCATTGTCTTTAGAGCATGACCATTATTTTGAGTTTGAAGTTTCTTTGAGTTCCTCACTGATTTCATGCTGGATTTACTCCCCAGTAACGGTGTCTTTGAGGCTTCCTGCTTTCCATCTTCAAAAATGACCTCTGAAATAGTATCATTTGAACGATACGAAGGCAATGTTTTTGAGAAGGCATCTTCAACTGAGGACTGCGATGGCGATGACCCAAATGGTGATGTAAGATCTTCTGTTTCAGAGTCTGGCAATATGCTTGTGACGGTGCGTTTGATTTCTCCAGATGAGGTTTTGATTGTCTTTATTCTGACTCGTGGGATGGCTGGAGGCGAGCCAGTAGCGACAGCTGGAGATGCTTTACCACTGCTGTCACTGCATATACTCATTGGGCTGTCAGGCTGTTTCGCGAAACGTTTCACCACCTCCAGAGGACTTCTTGGACTCCTTGGCGATATTGGTATTTTTGGACTAATTTTCATGGTCTCTTTTGGGGTAACTGGGAAGTCCTTTGAATTAGTTTGCCCACCTGGATCCTTTTTAGCATTTAGGGCTGCTAATGCATCAAGGCATGACGACAATCTGGAGCTGTGAGCTTTGACGCATGGGTCGGAAGAAGAAATGTTCGTCTCAGGAGTTGGATACGCATTTGTTCCACAATCTTGTATGCTGTCACTTTTAGTCTCAGAAATTTGTTCAACTGTATCATCTTTGAAAGATGAGCCATCACACCCAAGATCATCCAAACCTTTTGAACCAGGATGTCTTTCATTGCACGTCAAGCTGGATGTGTCTGGTTTTCCATGATTGTCTAAAACAGGAAGAGGCGAAGATGTAAAGAGTGAATCAGATGAGAAGTACGAGGCCTCTGCAGATTTTGGACGGTCATCAATTCCATTGCTATGAATGTCTTCAGATTCTGGGCTGGATATAGGGCTAAACTGAGGCATAGACTCTGATAGAGAGGAAACTTTTTCATTCTTGTAGAGGACAGGAATCTTTTCCATGGAACGTCTTGAGCAGTCTCCGTTGACAGAAGAGCTATCCAGCCTTGGAAAGCTGGAGGGATGAGTCTCCAGTGAGCCTGCTGAACTCTTGAACCCATTTTGTAAAAGGTGCCCCAAATGAAAACTCTCCTTCTCCACAAGATTTTCATAGGAGTTCTGGCGGCTAGTGTTCTTTACTATAACACTGACAGCAGGGGCATCGGTTGTAGGCACTGGGTGAGGGATCAAAACCGTGGCATCCATACACATCTCCGGGTGCTTAAGGTGTCCATCTCCCTCATCTTGATTCCCGTGTATGGCCTCTTTGGCATCCAGGCTGGTTGCATCAGGGATGTCAAAGGCAGCCAAGAGATCATCAAAATCAGGGGTCTTCATATCACCCATGTTTGGAGGCTTTCAAAACCTGAAGCAATAATATGTACAGAGAAATAAGTCAAAACATACGCAGGCAACATATACGTAAAAATAATAACTTAATAAAAGTATTAACAGGCATAAAACTACATCACAGCTTAAGTTAGCATTCAGGATCAACAAAATACAAAAAAATGAATTTAATTGTAATCACCATTTGATTCCTGGTTAATTCATCTTAGCAGTTTTTGGTATCCATCAGTTTTTCTGCTGCGCTCCTTCATCTGCATTGCACTGACATTTCCAGGAACTTCCATAGTACTGGTCCAGCCAGCTCAAAGACTTGTTTATGGAAACACTGACCCCATTCTAAGCTTTTTAACATTTCAATACTGTATATGGCAACTAAATTTTTTAGCCAGTCAAATTTACCTTAGTAAAGTTAAGATAGCCTGTCACCCTCGCCTAAATTACTTTTAACATGAAAATCCTCGGAGAATTTGTTTTAGACCGATAGAACACCTTTTTAAAGGCGTTACGTAAATAAAAAATAACATTTATCAAAAGTTATGAGCTTTTTCGTAGGAGGATATTAAAAGAGCTAGCGTTAGCTTAAATGCTAACAGAGAAAACAAACCTTCGCCAAGCTAACAAACCCCTCTAAAAACATTGCTCACGGTCAAATTAGTACTGTATCACCCCGTTACACATGACCTGTCATCTTATATATGTTTTATAATGGTAATACAGATGAGAGAGTAATTATGAAGAAAGTAAAGCGGTTCGTATTGACAGAAACGTTAGCTGTAACAGTCGGGTGCGCGCTTCTCTAGCTGCTTACATCCCAGCTCTGTAAATAACGCAAACCTGCGGTAATAATAGAACAGTTTGCGGGTATACAGCCAAACGCGGTTTTAAAGCAACCTTTCAAAAGCCATGCAAATGGATGAGCAAGTCAACGTAAGGTATGATTGATTTGTGAGGTTTATAAAAGTGAGTTGTTTACAGTTGCCCGCTGTCTGCTAGCTACCAGCTCTCTCCCCTTCCTGTGTGCGCAAGGACCCCGCTCAACGCCACACGCGGGCCGTGGCTCAAATCCTGAGAAGCTGACTACGTAGACAGCATTTTGGACGGCATCCCCGACCACTAGAAGACGCAAATGGGCCTACGATGCGCAAAAATGCTGTATAGGCTCAACCACAGACGAACAGAGATGTCTAACAACAATAAAAGATCAACTATAATATAGCGTGTTTATATTAAGGGTGTTCGTTTATATTTATTGTATGGAACAACAAACTACATTCTGGAAAAAGTCGTACGACTGACAGTTTTTTTTAATGCACATTAGCCTACAAAGTAAGTCTTTTTGTATTAGGCTCTGAAAAATAGCCTATTGCTAGTTTAGAAAGTAACCAAATAGGACCCTTAGATTATTTTAGCCTACCATTGAGATCGTGTCAATAAAGGTTTTGTTTGTTTAAATTTGTTGCTCAATATTAACAATCTTAAACTTGAAATTTTTCACAATTTATCTTTTTTTTTTGACAACAATGGTGGTCTTATTTCAGATTAGCTATAGATTAGATGCAAGGTTAAACTGAGGTTAAGACTTTGACAGGGTGGAGACGCATTTTATCCACTGAAAACATATAGGGGGTTTTCTGAAACTTTTTTTTTTTTTTTACGTTTAAGATCGTTTTAATAATCTGAAGAATCTTTTGTACATTAAAAAGTTCATTGAACCATATGCCAATAAAAAAATCTTTACTTTGATGAGATATGCCCAGGAATGATTATGCACAAAATTAAACCGCAATACATTCAATTTGTGAAGAAGACACATAAAATGTTTTGGAAAGGCTTGGTTGATATTAGTGAATCATGACTGCTTGCTCTAACAAAGCACATAAAATGTCTTAATGAATATCTGTTAATGTGTTTTGTACACACTAGACCTTGAATAAAATGCAGTGATGCACACTGCGGTCTATTAAGCTGCGAGTCTGCGTCATCTTGTGTTAACTAAAAGGTATTAGGCACCATTTAATTTTATGAGTTTCCATGAAAACAGTCATATATTCCACATATTGTCTAATGGTTGCGTTTAATTTATTAATTCTGCAAAGCATTCTAAGGAGATACCATCATAAAACTTCAGTTTAGGGTCAGACAAGCTCTATATTTTACATAATTTTGAAAATCAAATCAAATCCAATTGATCTAAAGCTGGATATTGTGCAATGACAACCTTATACAGACCATAACTTACAGTTAAATCATGCATTTGAGTAATTGTAGTAGTAAATTCTGAAAAAAAAGGTTAATAGGATTAGTAGAAATTAATAATTGGAGAATGATATCTCTCCATATATTAATAGGAGTAGCATATGCTGAAATTGCTGCCAGTGTGTTTTATTAATGATGTGTTCTGAATTCAGGCATAAAACTGAATCATACTCTAGTCTACAATGTGCAACAGTGGCATCTAGCGTCCTAATTGTGTAAGGCTGGAATTGTTCGTATACTAATTTTGTTTTAAATGATGTATTTCGTGTTAAATTATATATGTAACTCTGCATTGTTTTTAGTGACCAGGTGTCATTAAAGTCCTCTATGAAATACTGTAGATATTTATAAGAACTTTTTTCTTAAGTTAAAAAATAAGAAGAAAATGGCAGTTAAGAAGAAATTTCTTCTTAAGAATGTTTTGTGAATCCGGCCCCAGGACAGGGCCCACTGATAAAAATTGTGTCCTGTGAATCCAAACCATGACCCTATTGCTGCCTACATTAAACTAGACCTACTAATTATGTGAAATCTGAAAATTCTTTAAAATGACAGGTCTATATGTGACCCTGGACCACAAAACCAGTCATAAGTAGCACTGTTATATTTTGTAGCAATAAAGTTAGCCAACAATAGATTGTATGGGTCAAAATTATAGACACTTCTTTTATGCCAAAAATCATTAAGATATTAAGTAAAGATCATGTTCCATGAAGATATTTTGTCAATTTCCTACCGTAAATATATAAAAACTTAATTTTTGATTAGTAATATGCATTGCTAAGAACTTAATTTGGACAACTTTAAAGGTATTTTCTCAATATTTCGATTTTTTTTGCACCCTCAGATTCCAGATTTTCAAATAGTTGTATCTCAGCCAAATATTGTCCGATCCTGATGTATAAATCTCAATTTCAAACAAATTACCCTAATGACTGGTTTTGTGGTCCAGGGTCAAGTACACACTACAGCTAAATTCGGTTGTCAGTTCACTTTTTACTCCTTAATCGCGTTCTGTACACACATAATTCATGCACAAAAAACACTAAAACACCCAAATGCTTTATGTTTTATAACACTAAAAAAATAATCTTATATCTCATATCTGCAACAGACCACTTTACTAACTCCATAAAGTCCTTAGCTTTATGAGCTAAGACCAAACAACACGCCTAAAAGCGGGACGTGACAACACTGCAAGACAGCGCTCTCTAAACACAGCACGTCTATCAGCGGTAGTACAGTTAAAATCGACGGAGAAAAACAGTCTAGCCAAAAAATGGCAGATACCAAACGACTAAATTCTTCTTCACTCCTGCAAGAAGCCAAAATGTTGCTATGGTTACAAATGCGGGAGTGACTGCTGTTCTGTACACACATGGAACAATAATTTACGGGACTCACTCCCGCATTTAAATGCGGTTGTCACTCCTGAAACTTGCAGTGTGTACGAATATTGTGTTTTTGTATCAGCTATCAGGGTTTAATTGGTCATCAGGCTCGATTTGGGCTGTTTTGATTGTCATTGAGCTATCATTATCATCTTATATGGATAGCTATTATAGCTCAATGATAATCAAAACAGCCCAAATCGAGCCTTTGATAACACTGGCCTTTCCTCTCAGGCACCTGACTCTGCCTCTGGGAGGCCATAGAATTGCAGGCCCTTTGTCACGTTTCAATTTTTATTCCTGATAGTTTGTTTTCTTCTACACGTTGTATCTTGTTGCCTCTGGAAATAAGGAGGAGCTTCATTGCAATAAATGATAAAAAGACGCTGTTTCATGACTACTCAGTGTAGTCATCTCTGACTATCTGATAGCAACGTGCAAGTGTCTTAAATAAAAACACATTAGTATGTAGTTAATTAATGATAAGACTTCCAAGAATGCAGAGTATATATCCTAGCTCAAGGTTCAAGACCCAGCAGTTGTCACAGAGAACTCAGAATGAGTAAGCAATTTATTTACCTCTCCGTTGTTTAGAGATTTATTCAAACTTGTATTTAAACGGTTGCTTTTTTTTTGCCATTGTTTGAATAAAGGAGGTGTTGGTTTCGTATTTGTGGGTAGTAGTTAATAATTGTTTGGATGAAATGTGGAAACGGATGTGTTTTGAAACCTGCAGCTCCTAAGGAATTGTTGGATCAAGGTTCATTAGAGCTGGTAAAAAGTTTTCTGATACTTTCTTTACAGCGGACAAAGAAGATTTACAGTTGACAACCATCTCATATGGGAATGAACAAGGTGTGGACAATCCAGCATTTGTGAAGGTATGCTTGAGGAAGTGTGAGGAAGTGCTCTATAAAATGTTAACAAGTTAAAAATCTTGATTTTTTTTTTCTGTTTCTGTTCTTAGGAGGATAAATTAACAGATGACCTGAGTGACAGTGACAAAGAGAAGTCAGAGAAGGAGTCAAAATCATGCATAAGGTGTGGTTGTGAATCTAATCTGTAAATACGACGTCATTCAGATTTCATTGTCACATTATTTGGAAATGAGATTCCTCTGAAATTACATAATGTCATTCTAATGAAGAAATATAGACAAAAATGTAAATGTTTAGATTCTGTTAATCTCAATTCTGTCAGTGGTGCTGACGGACTTCACTTGTGCAAGATCTTTAGCTATATGTATTCATTGTTCACCACAGCAAAGCATGCATACCCATCACGGCCACAGAGACCTTCTGTAAGACACACTCCAAAATAATCAAATACATTGCTTTGGGAATACTTGCTGCTGGTAACATATTTTCATCTTCCCAGTTTTATATCTATAATTGTTTTTAATTTAACATGTTGATATGGCGAGTTGCTTCTCAAGTAAACAATGTTCAGTATGTTTTTGTGTTTTAAATTGTAGGTTATTTGGCATACTTCATTGCTGCATGTTATTTAAACTTCCAGAGGGCAATTGCTTTGGTTGTCCTCACTTGTCTGGGGGTATTTATCATCGTGTGTGAGCTGGTGAATAAGTACAAGGGTGACAGCATAAGAAGGTTCTTGAAGCCTGTGCAAAGGTGTTTCAAATCCAATATCAGATGGATAAAGTGGTGAGTTTGACACTTTAATATACTACTGTTCTAGGATTTATGATTTATTTTTAAAGTTTTTGCAAGACATCTCTTATGGACACCAAAGCTGCACTTTATCTGATCAAAAATACAGTAAAAACAGCAATATTGTGAAATAATTTAAAATATCTGCTTTCTGTTGTGATATATTTGAAAATGTAATTTATTCCTTTGATGGCAAAGCTGAATTATCAATTATCAATGTTGAAAAAAAGTTGTGCTGTGAAATTGGAATATTTTGTAACATTCTAAATGTCACTACTATCATTTTGATCAATGTAGTGCACCCTTGCTATTAAGGAATTATTTTTAAAAATCCCTACTGACCCCAAATATTTGAACTGTAGTGTATATAAATAGTTAGTTGGAATGGCTTGGAGGTGACTAAAGATCTGTTCAAAAGAGAACTATTCCCTCTGGAATTTGCTATGGTATTTTAGAAGAGTGTTTTTTGTTATCTTACTGCTGACAAGTTGCTACTGTACATCATGTTGTGGCTACAGCTAGCACAGTAATGTGAACTATGCATTTAAATAGCAACTTGTTAGCCACTTAAGTTTTTAAAGATCACAAAATTCATGTTTGATGTTTTGACTGTGTGCACTTGTTGTAGAACAAAACAGCAAAATCAGTCTTTACCTTAGACTTTTCCCCCCTCAAAATTAAAATCATTATTCTAAAAACCCTCAGGAAATTCCTGAGCGATCCCATAGTGAATTAGCCTTCCTGCAAATTGATGTTGTGACTCTAAAACAGTGGTTCTCAACCAGGAGGCTGGAGGACCCGCTAGACGACCCCAGCAAACTTCCAAGTTGGTTTCAAGATGACTAAAAAGTATTTAAATAATTTTAAAAAATACTATTAGTATATTAAAAGAATAAAAATATAATTAATAAATTAAAATGCTAAAGTCAAGCTGTAACATAAAAACTAATTCTAATAATTATTTCTATAATATAATAAAATGTATTTTTCTCTTCAGAAAATGCTTTTAATTGAAGAACAGTTCTTAAATTGAAAAAAGAAAAAGAAAAAGAAATTAGTTTAATTTAATATAACAATGTGCCAAGTTTCTGTTAATAAGAAAGTTTGAAGAAAAAAAAAAGAAATAACTTTGTCATAATTACATCAGAAATATTGAAAATAACTTATTGGTGAGCCTTTGAGTATTGTGTTGGACAACAGGGGGCCTTCGTAAAGGTTGAGAACCACAGCTCTAAATATAATAAAACAGAAAATATGTGCTTTTAAAAACAGGAACCATAATTGTACATGTGTGTCATGGATGATAAGTACGTCAGAAAGTTGTGGACTAGTGTGAAAACTTGAAGTCAAAAAAGGTGTACCCAAATGCAGATAACCAGTTTGCAGTTCTGGGGGAATATTTTAATATCTGTAATTTGATGAAAATGCAAGTCCAAAAACTCCTTAAGAAACCCAGAAAGCCATCACAAAATGTTCCAACAGTGCAAAAAGGTTTGAAGACCATTCCAAAAAGTAAATCCCAAGAGTCCACAAAGTTAATCCAGAAGGCATTCACAAAGTTCACAGGAGTCCATTCAAAAACAAAAGAAATGTCATTGCTTCCAAAAAGTAATTCCCATAGGTCCACAAAGTAAATCCAAAAAGCACTTAAATTCACAAAGAAAATATGTGAGTGATTACAAACAATTTCAAAGAGCATGTTAAAATAAAAAATAAAAAAATAAAAAACTCATCAAAACAGAAACTATACTAGGTGCAAAAAGTTGTTTAAGGATAAATCCATTAAATAGATCATGAGACTGCCCTAGACTTGGTCATAGCATGGAAAACACTGAGCAAAGTACTCAGGAGAAGGGTGGCTTAAATACACAACCAGAAACAAGGCACAGGTGACAACTATTAGACATAATAATGACAGAGACAGAAACCCAACAAAAAGGCAGAGGGGGCCTCTAGTGGCTAGAAATAAGTCCACAACTCTGACAATGTATCTGTGTATGTTGCAGGGTGTTCATAGTAATTGTGGTGGGACTGCTAGTGGCATGGCTGGCAATTGACACACGAAAGCGCCCAGAGCAGCTCATCTCTTTTGGTGGTGTCTGTCTATTCATTATTGCCATATTTCTCTTCTCTGCACACAGAACCGCAGTGAGTAATAAAACGCACATTCCTGCACACGTTTTATTGAATGTGCTTATCTCAAAATATATATTTTTTAGACTTTGGATTTCCTACAAACCTTATCAGATTGTTGAGGTTACACCTACCATCATTTCCCAAGAATGAGACAGTTATAGATGCTAAAGGAACATTGTTTATATTAGTGTGGTTGTTAATGAAAATGTTGTTTACATTGAATTCTGATTAGGTGAACTGGAGGACAGTCTTCTGGGGACTCGGTTTACAGTTTGCCCTTGGCCTGTTTATCATTAGGACAGAGCCTGGTCTTGCAGCATTCGAATGGCTTGGAAAGCAAGTTCAGGTATAATATAAAACATCATTATTATGATTTTTATTAATTTAGAAAAATGCGAAACAGGAGCATTTTCACAGACATTTGAACACCTCTGTATTGTGTAAACGTAATACAATGTCCATCATATTTGAAAGATATCTCTCTAAATGAAGTTAATGTATTACAATCTGTGGTAACTTATTACAACAAAACAATAATGATTGATTATTTAAACTGCAGGAGAGAAAGTAAAACAGAATTTGATATGGCTGCCATGTTCTAAATCATGTCTTTCTTTCTTTTTCTTTTTTTTTTTTAGATATTTCTGGACTACACAAAAGCTGGTTCATCATTTGTGTTTGGAAACCTCATTGACAACATATTTGCTTTCCAGGTTAGTAATGGCACAGACTTGACATGAAATGCATGGATGGGTTTATTTTTACTTGTTGTTCAATGCTCACAGGCTCTGCCTATAGTGGTGTTCTTCAGCAGTGTAATGTCAGTGCTGTACTACCTGGGTGTGATGCAATGGATCATCACAAAGGTAAAAGTGAAATGTCCAGTCTTGTATTCATTTAACCTATAAGACTTTCAAGATATGTTCTTCATATGGATGTATTAATAATGTATTTTTCTATTCCAAGATTTCCTGGGTAATGCAGGTAACGATGGGAACCTCCTCTACAGAGACTCTCAGTGTGGCAGGGAACATATTTGTTGGTCAGGTAATATTCTGTCATCATTCCTATAATGCACAGAATTATTAAAAAATCAAATGTCTTAAATCATTTCATGGCAAATTTATATGTGCATCAGTTTCTTGAAGGAGAAGCTCCTTTAACACAATTTTGGGACAAAGCATTATAGCATTGATGATTATAGCATTACTGATTGTAGCTCATTTCTGTCATAATGTTGTAATGTTTTGATTTTTTCCAGACAGAGGCGCCGCTCTTGATTCGTCCTTATTTGAATGACATGACCAAATCTGAGATTCATGCTGTCATGACTGGAGGATTTGCCACCATTGCGGGAAGTGTTATGGGTGCATTCATCTCATTTGGGGTACGACAACATGTACTTCTTTTTATTATAAAATTCTTCAATGAAAAGCTGGAATGTTTAGTTCTTTAGTTTGCAGTTTGTTCATTTCTCTAAAGGATAATAAAAGGGATAATAAATCTCCTCTACACAGATTGATGCCTCGTCTCTGATTTCTGCATCAGTGATGGCTGCTCCATGTGCTTTAGCCATCTCCAAATTGTCCTACCCCGAAACTGAAAAGAGCAAGTTCACATCTAAGAGTCAGATTAAAGTTGATGGCGGGTGGGTTCTCCTGTTGAATATGAACTTTAGGTTTTTAAATATTGTATGTTGCATGTTAAAATGTTTTTTTTTTTTCCTTTTTCTATGTGTGTGTGTTCAGTGGTGAACAGAATGTCTTGGAAGCTATCAGCGGTGGCGCATCTGCATCAATAGGACTTGTGGCCAACATTGCTGCTAACTTGATTGCTTTCCTTGCCATTTTGGACTTCATAAATGCTACTCTGAGATGGTTGGGAGGCATGGTGGGATATACAGATGTCACTTTTGAGGTGTGTATTACTCAATCCTGTGTGGCTTTTTTGATGTTCAAGATTATATATATATATATATATATGTATGTGTATATGTAGGTGCAGCTCAATAAATTAGAATGTTGTGGAAAAGTCAACTCAAATTGTGAAACTCGTGTATTAAACAAATTCAATGCACACAGACTGAAGTAGTTTAAGTCTTTGGTTCTTTTAATTGTGGTGATTTTGGCTCACATTTAACAAAAACCCAAACCCAAATTAGAATATGGTGACATGCTAATCAACTCAAAACACCTGCAAAGGTTTCCTGAGCCTTCAAAATGGTCTCTCAGTTTGGTTCACTAGGCTACACAATCATGGGGAAGACTGCTGATCTGACAGTTGTCCAGAAGACAATCATTGACACCCTTCACAAGGAGGGTAAGTCACAAACATTCATTGCCAAAGAAGCTGACTGTTCACAAAGTGCTGTATCCAAGCATGTTAACAGAAAGTTGAGTGGAAGGAAAAGATGCACAACCAACCGAGAGAACCGCAGCCTTATGTGGATTGTCAAGCAAAATTGATTCAAGAATTTGAGTGAACTTCACAAGGAATGGACTGAGGCTGGGGTCACACAGACGTGTCAAGGAATTTGGCTACAGTTGTCCTCTCCTGAACCACAGACAACGTCAGAGCCGTCTTACCTGGGCTAAGGAGAAGAAGAACTGGACTGTTGCCCAGTGGTCCAAAGTCCTCTTTTCAGATGAGAGCAAGTTTTGTATTTTATTTGGAAACCAAGGTCCTAGAGTCTGGAGGAAGGGTGGAGAAGCTCATAGCCCAAGTTGCTTGAAGTCCAGTGTTAAGTTTCCACAGTCTGTGATGATTTGGGGTGCAATGTCATCTGCTGGTGTTGGTCCATTGTGTTTTTTTGAAAACCAAAGTCACTGCATCCGTTTACCAAGAAATTCTGGAGCACTTCATGCTTGCTTCTGCTGACCAGCTTTTTGAAGATGCTGATTTCATTTTTCAGCAGGATTTGGCACCTGCCCACACTGCCAAAAGCACCAAATGTTGGTTAAATGAGCATGGTGTTGATGTGCTTGACTCGCCAGCAAACTCACCAGACCTGAACCCCATAGAGAATCTATTAATTAAAGCAAAAGGAGCCCCTACCAATACTTGCAAGTATTGAGTACATATATAGTAAATGAACATACTTTCCAAAAGGCCATCAGTTCACTAAAAATTTTGTTTTTTTTATTGGTCTTATGAAGTATTCTAATTTGTTGAGATAGTGAATTGGTGGGTTTTTGTTAAATGTGAGCCAAAATCATCACAATTAAAAGAACCAAAGACTTAAACTACTTCAGTCTGTGTGCATTGAATTTATTTAATACATGAGTTTCACAATTTGAGTTGAATTACTGAAATAAATGAACTTTTCCATGACATTCTAATTTATTGAGATGCACCTGTATGTGTGTGTATACGCACAGTGTAAATAAGTGTGTGTGTATTACGTTTAAAAAAAAGTTTGGGGTAAGTAAGGCTCATTTGTTTGATCAAAAATACAGTAATTTTCTGATATATTACAATTTAAAATAACTGTTTTGTATACATTTTAAAAAGTCATTGATTCATGTGATGGCAAAACTGAATTTTCAGCAGCCATTACTTCAGTCTTCACAAAACATTTCGATTTTTGTAGAATTAGCATTTATTTGAAATAGAAATATTTTGTAACATCATAAATGTCTTCACTGTCACTTTTGTTTAAATTAATGCATCCTTGCTCAATATAAAAATACATTTCTTCAAAAAAAACTTACTGCCTCAAACCTTTGAATGGTAATGTACTTGCATTTTATATCAAAAGGAAAGAGTTATAATCATCATCCTTCATATTTTTATGTTCAAAAGTGTTTTAAAAGGGTTGTTACTTTCAACTCCTCAGTTGATCTGCTCCTACGTGTTTATGCCGGTGGCCTTCATGATGGGAATTCCATACGATGAGACTTTTACAGTGGCTGAACTTATTGGCACTAAACTCTTCCTCAATGAGTTTATAGCCTATGAGAAGCTGTCAGCGCTCAGAAACAACAGACTTAACGGCATTTTACAAGACGGTGTAGATAAAAATTGGATCTCAGTAAGTATTTATGTAATGTCTCCTCAAATTTTGTATAAATACGCAGTTAATAAACATAATAAATATTCAAATGCATAATCTGAAAAGTATGTTGTCCAAACTACTTGCAGGTTCGATCAGAAATCATCTGCACCTATGCACTGTGTGGCTTTGCTAATTTCAGCTCTCTTGGTATTGTGATTGGAGGCCTGTGTGAGTATCAATTCGAATGAAATGATTTTAGTGCTAATAATGTGCCTTATGACTTCTTATCACCGTTGTTCAGTATCACCAATTTTTATAGCACATCATTTACTGATTTGTTTTTTTATCATTATTATTCCATAGCCTCTATTTGTCCACCAAAGAAGAGTGTCATATCTACTTTAGTGCTCAGAGCCTTGTTCACAGGCACATGTGTTTCCCTGATCAATGCCTGTGTTGCTGGTAAGCAATCTGTAATTATTAAAATCTGTTTTAACGTTTTACCAACACCACAGCTTCATCACCACACACCATTCGGTTAATTTAGCAGACATTTTTACTCAAAGCAGCTTACATTGCACATTAAATGGATAGTCTCTATGAAGCCTTGCTCAAAAACAGAACAGTGATGGTTTATGAACTGCCGTTTGCCAGGTTCAAACCTTTTAACCTTAATATCAGTAACCAGCACAGATTAACTACTATGCCACAGCCCCCATCTGGAGGTTTTGATTAAGTACAAAATAAATCTGACATTGAATTAAGTTTAGCATTGTTCTGCCTGTAGGTATACTTTTCGTTCCTCCATTGGACTGTGTGGATCTGTTTCAAAATGCAGACTTCAATACCACCAAACCTGAAATTGAAACTTGCTGTTATGATCTTTTCAAAAGGTAAGGAAAGAGAATATTGTTGCATTGATTGTAGTGATCTGAAAGCACTCTGGATTGAAATGTTTAAAGGAGTACTTTACCCAAAAATGAAAATTTGCTGAAAATATACTCATCCGTAGGCCATCCAAGATGTAGATGAGTTTGCTGCTTCATCAGAACCGATTTGGAGGAATTTTAGCATTGTATCACTTGCTCACCAATGGACCCTTTGAATGGGTGCCGTCAGAATGAGAGTCCAAACAGCTAATAAAAACATCACAATAATCCATAAGTAATCAAGTCCATCTATTAACATCAGAAGTGAAAAACTGTGATAACAAATCCCATCAAGGCGTTTTAACTTCAAACTGTTGCTTCAGACTAAAATATGAGTCCTTTACCATAATATTGCTTTCTTCAGTGAAAAAGAGAAATATCATCAAGCACTGTTTACACGTGAAAACAGTTCTAAACTAATATGCTGTTGGATTTTGGACTCAAGTCTTGTGGATTACTTGCGGATTATTGTGACGTTTTTATGAGCTACATGTGCTCTCATTCTGACGGCACCCATTCACTGCAAAGGATTTATTGGCCTAGGAATGAGTACAGTTTCAGCAAATTTTCACTTTTGGGTGAACTTTTCCTTTAATCTAGGAAATATTTATTTAGACCACATCAATATAAAAATGTTTGTTTGTTTGCAGCACTGTCAACAATGGAACCATTTCTTTCGAGGGGTCCTGGAGTGGAGTGAAAAATGCAACAATTTATTTTGCAAACTGTTGTGGTCTCTATCAGGAACCTGTTTGCCCGTAGTTTGGCCGATAGGTAACAATGCAGAAATCACCTCTGAACTAAATATAATGACATTATTTATTAAATTCACACATTTTGAAATGTATATTTAAGTTAATGTATGTGCAGAGTATGTTTGATTTTATTTGGTCATTTAGCTATTCATACATAATTTCTTTATAGTTGAAAAAAAAAAGTGTTGCACTATGCATGTGCAAATATTTTTATGTTCTGTAAATTTTATTCAATTTATGTTCTTATGTAAATGTTATAATCATTTTTGTAATTTACATCCAGTGACGTGATTGTCAACACATTGTCCTATGCAGTGTTTCATTCTGACAGTTATGCTATGAAAAATTGCATCACAGGAGAAAAGCATAACCAATAAGGGTCAAAGGGCTCTTCGGTGAGGCAAACAGTTTTTAAGATATGAAGCAATGGACTCTGCCTTTGGATGGTAAAATGAATCAAAGAAGTTGCTATTTAGACACCTGCTGCTATTTACACATTTATTTTACAAAAACAAATAAAACAATGCAACCAAAACACATAAAATGCTTATCCTACAAACATACTGTATACCGCTAATCTTCTCTCGCTAATACACTACAATCCATAGTTTTTATAATATCAATCCTACACAGACCACAGTATGCCCCATCTTATCAAGTCTGACCACTATCTGTGGTAACTTTTCATATACATCTAAACAAGCACTCCATGGATATTTTATGAGTTAGTTTTTGCAGTTAGCATGAGCCTTTTTTTGCTAAATAATGGTTACTAAATCTTGTGAATGGGGTAAAGGTTTAGATAGCTTTATTTATGTTATTTTCAATGAACATACATTTCAAAATATCAAAACCTGTAAACAATGAGCAAAGGTTTGGGGTAAGTCAGATTTTTAAAATGTTTTTGAAAGTAGTCTCTCATGCTCACAAAAGCTTCATTTAATAAAACAAATACAGCAAAAACAGTAATATTGTGAAAGAAATTGTTAAAATAACTGTTTTATATTTTAAAATGTATTCCTATGATGGCAAAGCTGAATTTTCATCTTGTGCTGCTTAATATTTTTGTGTAAACTGTGGTCATTTTTTTTTATCAGAATTCTTTGATAAACAGAAAGTTCAAAAGTACAGTACATTATCTTTTGTAACATTATAAATGCCTTTGCTGTCACTCTTGGTCGATTTAATGTATCTTTGCTAAATAAAACTATTCATATCTGACCCCACACTTTTGAATGTTAGTAGAAAATATATATATAGTTCATTTGTGTGAAGTTGGGTTGCAGAGACAGATGACGCATGAACAGTATGAAAGGTCAGTAGTAAATTGCTTTACTGTGACAATAAAGCACATGATTTCCCCTCTTTTAGGAGACACATTTAAGATAAAAACACATCTGCATTGATTATGACACTAATCCTTTGCCCATATACAACCAATATCGGTGCACTGGTGTTGCAGATTAACGGCCATTTCCTTAAAAGCAGAACAATCCACTCTAAAAAGCACCTCAGCGACAGCTACGAAAAAAAGCTGCATTTCTACACAGCTGAGACACATACATCACAGATGTTTGAGGAATCCTTGAAGAGTCCCTCTCTCACGGTTCCTCAGTCATATAAACTTGACATAGGAACATTTAAATAAATCATAACAAAGTTCCAGAGTCTATCTGAAAACATTGTTCATCCATCTACAGGCAGTCAGGTTTAGTAGTTTCTTCAGTCTTAAAAAGGGGATATCCTTAATTCAGCTCTTAAAAATAAAATGAAGGTTCACTCAGGAGGTATTGATGGTGACTTACAGCTGCAAAGCAGTTCACAGTAATATTACAATTGGCCAAACACCTCTGGTCATTCACCCTTTTACCATCCTTGTATCTTTATTGCCATTTCTTCCTTATTTGTTGCATTTTAAACACTATGTGCAAAGACAGTAGACAGAATCCATTTACAGGAAGCCATTTTTCCTGTACAACAGTAGCTATAGACATTGCTTTGCATGTTGTTTCCAAGAGCTCTAGTCCTTTCTACCTCATCCTGACAGTTTTTGGGACCTCCACAGCTTTGTGTTTGGTGGTGGAATTGCTCTCCCCAGCTTCACCTGTCTTTTTAACCACTTTGGGGCTAGACGTGCCTTTCCTGGTGGACTGTGGGCTAGTTCCTTTCTTCTGAAGCTGAGGGCTGGATGAGCCTGTTACGCCCCTCCGGGCCAGTAGAGGGCTCCTGGAGGTCTTTATTTTTGGCTGTTGTAGAGATTCTATTGGCTTTAAGGGTCTTAGGCCCAAAAGTCCACAGTAGTAATTACACTGATGTTGAGTAATGAACTGCTCGATTATCTTTGGAGATCCTTTATCTGTGAGGCCTTGATACCTGCAGCAGACATGAAAATATTAGTCTCACCAAGAAAAAAAAAAAAACTGAAAAAGGGTAAATATCAGAAAAATGGGTAAACATTATTATCTCATAGTAAAATATACCAACCCTTTAGACTTAGTAACAATTTCAATGCTTGTCATCTTTGTATCGACACCTGAAACACACAAGAGTTTATTTTATACTATTATATTTAGATATATTTTGGAATACTTTATAATATAGTACTTTGCAACTTATTCAAAAGTACATGTGAAGTAAATATCTCTTTACCTTCTAACCGGGTAACCAGGAGGTTTCCATTGGTCCATTGATGGATCCAGTGCTGGAAAGTGCAACACTTCAGTTCCACCTCAGAGGTGGCTCTGGCTATCAGTCTTCCTTTGCTGTCCATCAGACAGTATTTCACATACACACCATTCAGATTAGTCTCTACTGTTGCATATGGAATTGTATTGGCAGGTCGATACATCAGATGAAGGGGGATGACTCTGAATTTATTCAGAGAAGCAAAGAAGACTGAAATTAGATCATTTTGACATTATCTCTTATTTGTAGCCACATGCATTACATAGAAATGCCTTTTAGTCAATATTACTTCATAGACTTACTCTAATGAGAATCCAAAGTTCTCGATCACTCTGGCCTCAGCTGCAAATATTTTGCAGTACTCCCGAACAGTATTTTGGATTTTACAGTCCTGAGGATAAGAAGGAAAAAAAAACAACTTTTACTTGAAATATATATAAACTGAAAATCACTGTGGTAAAAATATACGAGTTTCTCTTTTTCCATGCAATTATACTACAAGATCCAAAAAGACCTTAAAAAACAAGAGTATCAAAAAAAATAAATGTATGACTTGTGTGATGATGACTGAATATTACTCACAATTGAAATCAAATCTCACTGGTTCTTTCCACATCATGATCAATCATGTAATGTACAAGTTTAAAAAAATACAAATAAGGTACAAATACAAATAATACAAATAAGGAACTTGACCACTTTTATGATACTTATGGTCCTTTTTGGAGCTTGGCAGTATAAATAACCACTTTCCCCAATGTTTCCTTTTTATAGTTTTTGCTGTGTCAGTATAAATTGAACATAATGTAAACTGTGATCCACTAAGACTCTAACCTGTTTGGTGATCTCTAGATTTCTCTCGGCCAGGTTGCTGTCCTCCTTGGCCCCATATGCGATGGGATTTCTCACTTTAGTGATGCATGTGCTGCCTGACTCAAAGACAGGGTCCAAACCATAGATGACCTTTGCCCTGCAGGTCTTGTGTATGCATCCCTCTCCAATCTGAACCTCTGCTGTCATGATGCGACCAAAGAATTTATCAGCCCAGTAACTCGAATCTGCCAGGCCTTTGGTGAACATCATTGGTGTCATCTCAATCTCTTCTCCAACTGAGATGATGGGAATACAGCATAGAAAATTCAACGTAGGTAAACATCAAAAATCTTGAAGTAGCCTATAATTTGCAATTGACACGTTTGATTTCCTCCAGAAGTCTTACCTTCTAAATCTTCCCTTAAGAAAAATTCTGCCAGGACTGCCCAAAAAAGAAACAATGTCAAAGTGAACATAAAAAATAACACATTAGCAGATTTCTGTTTATTAATGGACCAATGAGTTATAAATTACTGTCTGCGCTGAGTAAGTAATCTGTGATGTCAGTCCCATATTCATTCTTGATTGAGCAGCCATATACTCCGCAGTCTCTGCTGGAAGCCTGGACTATGGCCAGGGCCACTGGACTCTCATCCCCAGCACTGAGCGAGAGAGGAAGAGATGTAAATTAAATGTAATCAAAGGCACTTCACAATTATACAAAATACACTATCCTAATACACTCTTTAAAGCATTAGATTAAATTATAGAGTAAATGAACCAAGCATAAACAGTTGAAGAGGTTATTAGTTTTTATATACATACGTATATACATATGTATACATACTGTACACTTTTTTACAACCCTATTTTATGCTCTATTAATGGAAAGTGGCACAAATGTACAGCCACTTGAGGGCAGTGTGTTACAAACACAAGCACAGATGACGCATTTCAGGGTGTATGCGTGTGAGTACAGCGTCATTGTGCTGATACAGCACTGTGAGAAACAAATTTAGATTTTAATATCCCCTGATGGTGCAATTGAGCAGTGTTGGGTTACATACTCTCTGACTAGAGCCTCACCAGTAACAGCTGTGGTGTTCATGCTCAAATACAAAAAAAGTTGAATGACAAGTCCACAAGGCAGTTAATAGGCTAATATTGCTAATAACTTTTCAGGTTTACAGCATTAAACGCCTTTTATGGTGTAATAAGCAGTAAAATATGCACACTGTCACAGCGAAATATTTGTTATATGTCAACATTTTGGCCATTTGTTCAAATATGTAGAAAAATGCCTGTAAGGTACTGTATCAATAAACTTTTCCAAGTTGTGTTGGTCTTTTTATGTTTTTCCATATACTGCATTAGCATTTTTCTATCAACAGTAACTTTTAACCTGAAATCTCACTGTCCTTTTTACCCTGTTGTTTTACGCTTGGTTTAGGTTTTTTGGCTGTGTTGAAAGATTGCGGGGGAATTTACCGTCTTTCCATCTCAACAATTTCCTCTTCGTCTCTGTACCACTTGATGATGGAGTCACTAAGAATGTTAAAAAACTGGCACCACAGCTTCAAGTGGCCTGAGGCATCTGAGAAGGGCTCTCCCCTAATCTTGCGGATAACCTGAGGAGCTGAATGGAAAGAGGATCAGGGGTTACTTGACAGAGACAACAAGGTAAAGATATGTAGTGTTTACTCTTCCCCCATATCAGACGTACCCCTACGTCTTGGTGTCAACATGATAATGTCTGAACAGTGCAAAATTAGAACACTTGCTTAGAAAGTAGGAGAATAACCAAGGCCTAAATACAAACCAATGTCATACATACAGATATATACAAATATTTTAATGGCTTCTTATGTTGGTGTCAAACTTGAGTGGTATCAAAAATTGGGGGCTTGTCCGGGATCTGAATCTGTCACCTCTGGCATATTCTACATTTTGATATCAGTATCGGTCAATAACTATTGGCCAGTTAACAGAAATGTTAGTTATTTCTTGTGCAGGTTTGACAATCTTTTTGAAAAGTCTCCTGCTGGAAAAACTGCAATCAACAACCAGCATAAAAATACACGTGTTACCTTTGAAGGGGTCCAGCTTCTCCTTTTCTGCTGGTTTGTCTTCTGTCTTTGTGCTGTCTGTCACCTCTGCCATCTCCTCCTTAGGTTTCGGCACCTCCAGCGTGGCCTTGCGTCGGGCCATCAATGGCGAACGTCTTTCTATGGGTGGTGTTTGCTGCCCACTTTGAAGTTGCAGGAAAGCCGCCCTGCGAGCCTGACTGGGCGACATATACGGACTATCCCTCTTACCCTGCGTATCAGATCCCTCATCCTCAGACTTGGTTTTGGCGAGGTAGATTTTGCGGCGAGCACCAGAAGCCAGCTCCTCGGGGGTGGCTGAGGGTATTAGGGTTAGACTGTCTCGTCGCTTCATCTTTGGGCTACTCTCACAGGACAGAGTGGATGTGGGTGTACTTCCTCCACTCTCTTCCCCTTTCTTCTCACTTCCATCCACTGATGCAGCTGAGATGGACCCCTGATTCTCTAAGTTTGGGTTATTCTTTGCCATTAGCCTTCGCAAACTGGCAGGACTTAGTGGAGGGAGTGTAGGTCCCACAGGGGCTGCTAAGCTAAGTTTCTCTATGGAAGGTTTGTCTTTTTGAAGTCTGTCAGATTCAGATTCTACTTTTGTGTCTTTCGGCTGGGGAACCTTATCTGGGTCTTGGTTAGTAATACTAGGCAGAGTTTTTGTAGACATATCAGGACTCAGGAGCTGGGATATGAGCTGCTCTCTTGGTTTCACAGAAGTAGCAACTGGACCATGTTGATTGCTTTCACTTTTCAGCATAGTAACTAAAGTCTCAGGGTCATCTTTTTTGTTATCGGTGTGCCTTTCTGCATTTGTGACAGAAATGGGAGGAATATCTTGTGAGATTACTATGCCAGGAAGTGAGGGGTGGCTGTGAGTTTGCTCTTGTTCAAGAGTGGTTGTGTTGTCATCAGCACATGCTATGTTGATTATAGGGATATTGATGTCATCTTCCCTACCCCGCCCAGTGTTGATACTTCCTTGTTCTTCTCCACCTCTCACTCTTGCTTCTAGATTTTGTGGTTTAATTTCCTGTGTTCTCTCCACAGAAGGTGATGATTGAGTGTTCCTTGCCACACCCAAAAGATCTGGAGTAACTAAGGCGCTGTTGGAGGTTGCTTCACCTGATGCTCTAGTGGCATCATCCATTTGTCTTTCCTTTTCTCTAAATATCTGTGCCACCTCTTGTGTTAAAGGTTGCATAACTCTCTCAGGCTCTAATTTCAGAATTTCACTTCTAGGTGCAATAACAAGTTCTTCACGTTTGACTCTTTCTGGCAATGTGACCTTGATTTCTGGGATGAGTGGCGTAGATCTCTTTTTTGCCACATTCTTGATGACAGTTTCTCTTGTATCAGGGAGTATTATGATTGGTTGGACTGATGGTTGGTCCTTCTCAGTCAAACGTCTCTCTGCTTGTGCTTTTGTAAAGAGTTTTGGTTTATCTAATTTGTGTGGCCTCGGTTGAGTTTCTATAAACTCAGTTTCACCTCGTCTTGGACTTTTGGGGTTCTCCATCTCTGGAATTAAAACAGATGCTTCTGTCTCTGGAACAACATTATTGTTTGTCTTAACATCATCTTTCTTTGGGCGACTGGAATCGTCCTTTAGTTTTTCAGCATTAGCATTGTCTTTTCCCTCAGTGCTTTCCTCAGTCTTTTCTTTACCACTATTTTTTCCCTTTTCTTCAGCACTCCTACCCTGACTTGGAATGCTTTTATTATCCTCCATATTAAAATCATTCACTGTAGCAGAGTCAGCTGCAGCTTCTTTATTCTCTGTTAAACTAACATTTAGTGCTGGCATCGATTTTTCTTCTGGTTTAAAATCAATTTCCATTGCACTCTCAGACACAAGAGCGACGGAATCCCCTTCTTGACTTAGCCCCAATGCTGGCGACAATGAATTTTGATCATTCATTTCATGTTCTCTTTCATTCACTACAACTACAGGAAGGACTGACTCTTTTATGACAAAGTCACTCACCGACTCATTTCCCCCTGCAGTGTAAGATTTCCCTTCTATTTCACCATTTATCTCCTCTGTATTTTTCCACGTCAGGGAACCTCCCTCTAGCGTTTTCATAACACTTTCCTCCTCCATATGAGGAATTACTTTCTCGTTTGGCTCTTTACTCTCTTCTACGCTCAGCTCCACTGACTGGGACTCAGTGTGCACTTCGTTAGGGACAAAGTCGGCAAGCTGTGAAAGCTGAGACCCTGCCTGGCTCTCACAACACTGCGTGCTTTCCAGGTCTGCCATGATGAGGTCTATCAGGGGGGCAGCTGAGCCCCCCTGTTCCTCTAAAATATGCATTTCCTCAGCACCTCGCATGACCTCATCTTCAGGATAGGTAAATTCCAACCTTTCAGTCTCAAATGGAGGATTGGCCAATCCCACAGAGCCAGGAACATCAATGTCACTAGGTTTAGTATGGTCACCTGTAGCCTTAAGACATAAACAGTTGCTTGTTAAATAGGTAACTTGTAGCTTCACAACACTGAATTCACTGCACAGATTGGATTGTACAGTTTTAGATTGTCCTCTTGGCATGCACTGGATCTTAATGTTTATAGAATAGGATGTTAATTATGGGATAGTAATAAAAAGGTAAAAAAAGCGTAATTAATCACTTTTATGCTTGGATTGATTTGCTCCTAAAATCATAAAATCAATAACTAAGGCAGAAGTTATAAAAGCTTAGATTTTCCTCTGAATTTTAATCATTGATGTATGTCATGTTTTTTTTTAATATAAAATGTTGTATTTATTGTGTAAGCATACACCTTAACTATTTTTTTTTTTTTGTCATTTGGTTTGTTTACTTGTTTTTTAAGCTGTTATATTTGAAACTATATGCAAATTTGTACTCTCAGACTACCAATCTTGTGCAACTTTCCATGTATGTAGAAGGAAAACAACATAGTATTTATGAGCTGTCAGGTCAACCTGACAACACCCCTGTATGACTAGTGACATATGATATAACTAACACCACAAAACCATATTAGTAAACCACTTAATATTACTAAAGTTTAAGTTAATGATCAGTTTACACCTTATGCCAATGCTTTTTATTTTCTAATAACATGGGTAACATTCTAGCTTAGGAAATTTTTTTATTTTGCCACAATTCTTTGTTTCATCGTGGGAAGTGATATGTATTATAGTGACATGTGAATTGTTTTCATTTCATGGCAATAGTTATAACTATATAAATAACTTTAAACTATATATATATATATATATATATATATATATAGTCACTTTCACTTTACTTTTATAAACATTACATTGTATATTACATATTACAACATAATCAGTTTACAGTGTTATAATGTTATGATTATTGAAACATCTAAATGTAAAAAAACTGAAAATGGAGTGGCATTTCAGTAGTGACAGAAGTAGTAGTTGTCACATTTATAGACCGTTCCTACGAGAGCTTTCTTTTAACAGAAGTTCCTCTGTTGTGATTCAACACACAGAGTTCAGATGAATGTGCAGGGTTCCTCTAACTGATACACCACCACAACTAACATTAACTTCCCACGAGACGCTAGGATGGTTGCACTTCCACATTACATAGGAAATAAAACAGCTGAATGTGTTACATGCCAGGTGCAATGCTATCACATGTTTGTCCTGTCTGAGACTGTAGAAGCACATGTGAATCAATTAAAGGTGACATTCACCCTGTTGGCTAACAAACATGAATTCATTATTAGCATTTAGCCGTGTCTGGTTTTAAGCAATGATGCAATCACTGTGGTACCACATGCTTTTCTAACAGCCTCATTTCTCTCTAATCATCAGCCATGGCATTTTAAAAATCATGTGAGGGCTAATAGAACCTATGCCATGTGCACATTCTTGCCAAGAAAGTAGCTCAACTACTGTCTACAGTTGCATGCACAGTAAGTAAACATGTTTGTAATAAAATCTAAAACCAAAATGAATAATAGGGCATCTTGTGCACTTAGTCAACCATTATATATATAGAGAGACAAAGGTTTTACATGCAAGTGGAAAATTTTCAGTAATGGTGAATTGTCAGCTGACTTTGGTTTCTCTGACATAATGTATTCAAGTTTAGCAGTCAGTGAACTCTCTTTGTATGGTATGGCTTCCCTCAGCGCAGATTAGAAACAGGTTTATTTTAAGACACGGGGAACCAAAGAATCTGGAAAATGTGAAGAGGTTTTGTCTTCTTGTCTTAGTGTCCAGCAACTGTCCTTCATCATGTCCATTTAAAGTCAACACAAATATGACAATGGGTAGTAAATTCCCTTTCAGGCTGAATACTAGTTGGTCCCAATGAGTAAATACAATTTCTTAAAAGTGAATTTGTCATGTTTCCTTATGGCATTCTCTTGTTCTTAAGGTCTGCTTACGCATGAAAACACATTCTCTCACTATTCTAGATAAGCTAAAAATCCAGCTAGTCTGACTCATGCTCACTCTGCGTATTATTGATTGTCTTTTTAAAGGGCCAATGGCCCTTATTCAAATTCCTGGGAGAGAGCCGTAAATAAGACAAAAGCAGAGCACAGAAAAAAATGGTGTTGTGAGAACTGAAACTTTAGGTCAGTATGAGTTTTTTTTATTTTTATTTTTTAAAGAAACTAGTATTTTAAGGTTTAATAAGCATGTCACACTGAAGAAGTAATGAATTCAGATTTGCCATGACAGGAATAAATATATATAATAAATATAATAAATAGTTTTAATACTGTAATAATATTTCACAATATTACTGTTTTTATTGTATTTTTATCAAATAAATGCAGCATTGATGAGCATGGGAGACTTTTTTTTCAAAAATATTAAAACATCTTTTGAATCTTTTGAATTGTAGTCTCCATGCAGTGGAGTCCAATATTTTAAGACAACATAGAATTTAAGTAAAAAAAACATCATGGTATACACACACACACACACACACACACACACATGTCTGGTTTGCTAACCTTGTGGGGATTCTCCATAGGTGTAATGGTTTTTATACTGTACAAACTGTATGTGTTATTGCCCTACACCAACCCTACACCTAAACCTACCCCTTACAGGAAACTTTGTGCATTTTTAGATTTTCAAAAAAACACCATTTAGTATGTTTTTAAAGCCTTTTGAATTACGGGGACATAGACAGTGTCTTCATAAACCACCTTCAAATTGTAATACCTCTGTCATACCCATTTCATTATACAAATTTTGTCCCCGTAAACCACAAAAACCAGTACACACACACACACACACACACACACACATTATTAAACTGTTATGCTTATAATATAATATTATACAATATTGTAATTAAAATTGTATTTAATTAGAAAACAAAAAATACAAAATAGAAACATTTTAACTAGTGCTCTCAGACTTTATACCCTGCTTTATTTGTGTCCTGTATCCCAAACACTGTGGTTGCTGTTTTGCCAAGAAAATAGTCTATAAGAACAACTCTGACACCTTCAATCCTTACATGAGAAGTCAAAGACCAAATAATCTCCTACTGCCTACTGTGTTCTCTTGGGTGTAGTTAGTGTCATCATCTTGGCTATGGACTGGTGTAATTAAACTCAAGTCTTGTCGCACAAATGTACTCTCTATAAATAACTGCCATGTGCTGTGGTGCAGGAAGCCCTGCACTACAGATGGACAAAACCGGCAGGTTGTAAAGTGAGAGGTGTGATAAGCTCACCTTGAGAAGCAGGGATTGATCAATCTGCGGGACTTCCTCTGGACTACTCTCGTCCTTTGGCATCTCATTCTCCCCTACAGAAAGTCTAAGCGTTGCTCCAATACTCTCAACATGCTCTCTTTCAGGGGTGGGAGACACATCCTCAAGTTTGTTTGCGTGAAATTCAGAAATATGTTCAGCTGAATTGGAGTTTATGATATCATTATGGACGATTGAGTCTTGTGTTTGTGGTAAAGGCTTTGTTTTTACTTTCAAATCCACCACTTGAGATGATTCTTGGACCAGCTTTGGTGCCTCAAGCTCAGAGGCCTCACTATAGACCAAAGACCCTTGAGGAGGTGTTTGTGAGGGAGGAAGGTGTTGTGGAATTTCTTTTTCTATGATAACTTCACTAGTTCTCTTTGTGGTTTCCGCTGTCTCTGACTTCTTGCTTTTGCCAAAGAATATGTCCTTTAGGGAGTGAAAAACCGAGGTTAGAGCTGACTTGTGTTGAGGTTCTGGCTCTTTGTGTGATGCAGCTTTGGTTGAAGGCCCAGATGTAGCTCTTTGTTCTTGTTCGGTTTGCCTAATTTTCTCTCGTTCTCTCTCTTTGGATCTCTCTCGTTCTTTCTCCCGCTCAATTTCCCGTGAACGGTTCCTCTCTTCTTTTAATCTTTCCCTTTCTATCTCCAGCTCTCGTTCTTTTTCTTGGACTGGTCTAACATCGACAACCATGATCTCCTGTGACTTTGCAGAACTCTGATGTTCCTCAGCAGCTTGTGACTGCACAGACTCAGCTAAGTATTTTGCCAGGCTCATTCCTTCATTAGCATCATCTTGTTTTGTGTTGCTCTGGGTGGTTTTGATAACACCCACCTCATCAAATCCATTGGTAATCCGCATCTTCTTTTCACCCGGTTTCTCTTTGGCAGACTGCTTTGTGGAGACCACCTCCATTGGATCGCAGATACGGTCGAGTTTCTCAGTACCATTCTCTGTTTTCATCTCTGTTATTCCTACAGAAGCCTGTACCGTGATATTATCAGACTTATCATCTATGCTTGCAGGCTGCTCTTCATCTGTCCCTTGGGAGCTTACGTTCTCCTCTCCATCCTGGGTTGTGGGAGAAGAGCTCAGCGTGTCGTTCCCAGCAGGAATCCTACGCTTCCTTAGTAAGCGTTCCTGGTTAATCACATTTAATTGTTCCTTCTTGATGTTCTCCTTACCCCGACGTCGACTCTCTTCCAGCTCTCGTCGCTTGTTCTCAGCCTTCTGTTTCAGTTTGGCGAAGAACCTTTGGTGGATCAGATACTCGCTCATGGTGCCCACCTCCAGCACCCCAGAACAAGAGACGATGCCCTTACTGTTCCTCGCTGAGGCCTGATAAATGGCTGCGTCATCTTCTGTACAGCTGCCAAATGAAGAAATGTAGTTAATAGTCATTGTGTAAACAATAAAAGCATTGATTTGGATGTGAATGTATGAAATGTATTTCTTTAGAAATGCGAAGACATGTAGAATAAGCAGTCTTGTATCATACTTGTAGATGTGGAGTGTGTGAATTTTTCCATTGCGAAATATTTCATATTTGGGAAGACCACAATATCGATCTAACTCCATGTCATCTTTGTACCAGGTCAACTCAGGAGCTGGGTAACCTTGTGAAAAATGTGAAAATGTGAGTAAAATTAAATTTGCTCTTATTAAATGGAAATAGTAATGGTCAAGTCAAGTCACCTTTATTTATATAGGGCTTTTAACAATACAGATTGTGTCAAAGCAACTTTCCAATATCAAAATAGTGTGTCAATAATGTAAAATAACAAGATTAAACACTCAATTTTCAGTTAAAGGCATTTCATTATTGAATTCAGTGATGATATATAATGGTATTATAATACTGAAGATATAATGGTATTATAATACTGAACATTAATTCAACCTAGAAAATCATAATTGTATATTTTGGGGGGAAAAAACATACACACAGACTTTACACACCAAATATGATTATATGTTATAGAACATATATGTATATGTATATATATATATATATATATATATATATATATACACTGTAAAAAATGACTGTGATTTTAACGGTAAAAAACTGTGAAAATGCTATAGTAAAAACCTGTTAAATGGTTAACGGTAAGTTCCTGTAAAATTTACAGGGAAAAACCACAAACTGACGTTCCCAGAATTCCCTTCGTTGCATTTCAAATTTTGTTTGAATTTTATGTTTTTTCTTTGAAATAACTATGTTTCTTCTTAGTTTTTTCTTATCAGTTATGTTTAATAGGGTTGTATGTTACATCTAATGTTGATAAATGAATGTTTATTGCATATTTCAGTCTCACCATGATGGTGTTTAGCGCTTGTGTGAATGACACTGTGCACTTTCTATATATGTTATTATTTAAAAGCTGCTTGTGATGGGCTTTGGTTTATCATGTGACTTTCTCATCACCACCTGCATTTGGTGGCTATCAGTGTATTTCAAAGGTACAAAACAGATTTCAGTACTTTAATAGGTTGGTATATTAACATTATATCAGTTAATGAAATTACGGTATTTAACTGTAAATTTAAGTTAAAACCGTAAAACCTAAAGTGTTGTTACCGTAGAATTCCGGCAACCACAGCTGCTGGTTTTTTACTGTAAATTTTACGGAATTTTTTTTTTTTTTACAGTGTATATATATATATATATATATATATATATATATATATATGTTTCAAGCTTGCATTCAGTATTTTCATTTATTTTCATAATCATAAAGCAACTTACCTGTGACCACACAAGAGAACTTGACATTGCATGATTCTGACACTGCCTTCGATTTTATGGTGGTCTCAAAGCATGGCTGGGTCTCTTCAGTCAATTGAGCCATGACTGTACATAATGTACTCCTGGAAATGGCCAATACAAATTTGTCAACTCATTAATCCCCATTTCAGGTAAGATAGTATATATTATATAAAATTAATGCAAACATTATTATAGAAATCAATAAATTAATAAGCTAAAGCAACAGACACGAAAGTGTATTATTAATATCAGTAGTAAAACGTAAAATTATAATTATTGGTGTCATTGGGAGGAAAGGCTGCAAGGTATTAACAGGGTGAGAGGATATTATTTTAGCCTTATAATATTAACATGTAAAAGTTTGTTTTGGTATCATTTATAGTGTACTTTTTTCACGTACAATATACAGTGGTTATTTGGGTGGGTCACAGTATTGATCATGTTGCAATCAAATGCAATTGGCTTTAATTTGATATCTTTGAAAATGTGAAACAAACCATAGCAGAAAGGCATTTTGGGGAATAGAAATTGTTATTTGAACTGTAGTTAGTTTGGGATTGACCTTTTGGGAAGCTTTTATTACCTCGACGGCCTGTAGTTTGAATACCTGTGAGTTGAAAAGCTATTTAGAAAAGAGGCAAATCAAAGGGACACTCATCAGACAAGAACATTTAAACTAGGGACTAGTCACTGCGTGACCCTGATTTTAATCACAGCCAGGAGCATCTGCAATACATACAGTAAACGCTGTTGCTAATGGGGAGAATGTTGTGGTCTCTCTTGGCAAAACCGTAGTTGAGCCAACACAATACAATCAATGTGTTAACCACAGTTACATCAGTATTTCAGCAGCAACATAAAAAAACAACAAAAAAAAAACATTAAACTGATGAAAATTGGATTTTGTGATTGTATTTAAGTTGATGTGTGCTAAAATGGCATTTCATTTGATTAAATAAAGTATCAGAATAGGAGAATAGGGGATTTATTATTATTATTATTATTTTTTATTTTTTTAAATAAAAACAATGATCATGTTCTAACCAAAGCCAGTTTTTAAAATCAAATTATATACCATTAATATTACATATAATTTATATACATTTTGATTATTATTAGTAAAATACTGTAGTTATGTATTTCCAAGATATTTATTAAAAACACAATTCATTTCTAGACCTAAAAACCACCATAAACCTCAAAATCAACATCCAAACGGGAGGTTTGGATAACTCCGACACAAGCAGACAGGCTTTTCACAATCAAACAAGGCAGAAAAACACCCTCAATCAAATGTAACAAATTTTTACCTGTTTTCAGGCCTAACGTTGGAGAGGTAGTTGCGGCTCTCTGACCTTCCGCTTGCCGATGAAACATCCTCCCCATTTTGGCTTCCCGATCTCCCATTTCCAGAGTAAGAACGGGTCATGGGTCTCCTGGATGTCATTGTCCAAAAGAAATAACTTCAACAGTCCAAATAACCCACCAGTCTCTTTATGTGGGGTTTCAGTATTTCTGCTGAATTTAATTCAGGGCGATTGGCGATTGGATCTCTGGGCGATTGGAACCAAAATGTAAAGTTCCGCTTCGTAACTATTTGGAGAACTACTGAAAAGCAAAAAATACAAATCAATCAAACTGAGAAATACAAACACTGAAAGTAATAACAATATTAATGATATGTAACAATTTCTTTAAAATATAGTTCAGACAGAACCATACTGTTTTGAGGGCAGCTAGTCTCAACAAGCAAACCATTTGAACAGAGAAGTTATAAATAGGAACTGCTGTCTGCTTATTTCAATTTGGTCAAACGCGGTAATTTGTATTTGATTTCAAACCAACACATATAGTTTGAACTTTGAATTGCTTGACAAAACAGCATAACACTTAAAGAACTCACCATTAGTATGTTTCTTTGCCTGTTCTTTGGAGCCTGCTGTCCCAGTAGCACTAGAATTGTCAATCACAGCAGAGCATGTGTTGCCAGCAGGACCCTATTTATAGCAGGCCTACAAATAGGCGCAAGAGCACATCACATTTTCCACAACTAGCCATTGCTCTGAAGCCACTTGAAAGCAGCGTCCAAGAAAAAGACAGCAAAAACTTCCAAAAATATCTCCTGTTTTAATCATTCCTGATCTGCTAACCTCATAAAATCCTGTAATTCTTTCTCTGATTGACTGATTGTCTGAAATACATTAACACACATAGAAATGGCCCACTGTGTGTAGAAATTTATCCAAATGCATCTAGTATTTGGTGTGGTGAAAGTGATCTGATGCAAGTAGCTCTTTGATGACAGCTCTCCGGACAAGCTCAAAGCATGGCCCAGGTTTAATTAGGACAGCCCCCTCTATGTCACTCTGTACACCCTCCTCATAACAGTCAACAACCTTTCCCACCGGTCATGTGTCATTGCATCATTTTCCAATCATAAAAGGGCTCTGATTACATGCTGTCAAGCAACCGCTCTCACAAACATACCGTGCAACATTCAAACAAGAGATGAAACACATGCTTACAAATAATAATAACAGAGATTTAAACTTGAGTGTAACACTCGGACTCAAGTCACACGTAAATAACAAATCATTAAATTAATAATGAATATAGAATTATTGTTATTTAATAAGATTCAAGAATTGCAGAATAAGATTTGAAATGCAATGATAAAGTGCTGAGAACACGTAGAAACAGAAAATAAAGCAATTATTTTAAAACTGTAAGTGTATCTGTGATGTTGTAAAGGGTAAAGCGGTAACACTTTAGAATACTGTTCCGTCATTAATGAATAACTGCACAAGAACACATGAGTAACGCAATATTAGCACTCTAGTAACTGCTAGTAACTAACAAGCAACTGCTTAGTTGAATGTGGTAGTTCACTATTAGCTAATCAGATAACTATTATTTTTTCATACCTCCCTAAGAACAACTAAGAACTACTGTATACAGGTTCATAATTAATATGAATAATACATAATATATAATTAATTCTAAATTAAAGGTCATGGTAACCCACTAGTAATGACTCAAGTATTACCAAATTCTTCAGAAGGAATTACTAATTATTTGGATCAATATTCTAAAGTGAAGACTGTGATAACCCCCTAGTAATTACCAGTGATGGGAATAACGGCGTTATAAATAAACGGCGTTATTTTTTTCAGTAAGGAGTAATCAAACGAATTACTGTTTCCCCCGTTACAACGCCGTTACCGTTACTGACAATAAAATGTGGCGTTACTATATTATATTATTAGAATTTAATTTTTCAGTTCATCTGAATGGATGCGCAGTGTAGCTGTATTTGACGTAACGTTACCATAAACTCTAGTGTGAAGCGCACACCTCGCCGTCGCTTTCTCTCACATACACGCGCGCAAAGAAAGATACAGAGCACGAGAGTCTTTCATAACATGCAGAATTGACGCGCTACATGTAAACGATATTCTTTGTTATATTTTTCTGTCAAAATAATGGAGTTCCTTTGGAATTCTTCAGCTTTTAAGAACTGCCGGTTTCTCTGGTAGTGGGCGGAGCTAATGCGCAAACTACAATCTCATTGGCTGGCGCTCACCTATTATCGTCCCTGTTTTGATCTCAGCAAATCAATTCGAGCGAACGCAGACAACGTGATTAACATTCATGAACCCAGCAGCTCATTAATCCTTAGTGCGTTTTATATTGATGACAAATATGCATTCATACTTGGTTATTCTAATTACTAAAGTTCTATCATCATATAATATTAAATGATCATAATATTATATTATAATGCTTGACTGACTGATTAAGTGTCAGTAGATAAATAGTGTAGATTAATGTACAATGTTTTATAATAATAATTAATTATTTTTAGTGTCCATTTCATTAATTTAACATATTTAATATTGGGGGCATCCAAAGTTACTTGACATTTGAACATTATTTTTAAAAGTAACGCAATAGTTACTTTCCCTGGTAATTAGTTACTTTTATAATGATGTAACTCAGTTACTAACTCAGTTACTATTTTTGAGAAGTAACTAGTAACTATAACTAATTACTTTTGTAAAGTAACGTGCCCAACACTGGTAATTACTGACGTCATTGTAAACTTTTTTGAGGTTTTTGTAAGGTTTTGGTTAGTAATTCCTTTTGCTAGATTTGGTTACATTTAAATCATTACTAGTGGGTTACCGTGATCTTCACTTTAGAATACTGATCCGAATAATTAGCAATTTCTTCAGAAGGATGTAGTGACACTTGAGTCATTACTATCCAAAACCTTTCATATATCTTAAAAGCTCACAATGATGTCAGCCAATATTTGGGAGTTATGATGCTTTTCACTTTAGAATACTGATCCAAGTAATTAGTTGTTCTTTTAGAAGGAATTGTTCATTCTTGAGTCATTACTAGTGGGTTACCATGATCTTCATTTTAGAATTAATTATACATTATGCATAATTCACATTAATGATGAACCTGTATACAGTAGTTCTTAGTAGTTCTCCAGGATATATATAAAAAACTGAGCGCTATTACTTACCAAATCATTAATCAGAGTTTCTTGTCAGGTAATAGTAGTTACTACAATGTTAATAGTGCATTAGTCACTTGTTTCTGTATAGTTATTCATTAACAAAAGATCAGACTTCTAAAGTGTTAACAGTAAAGCCAGTCTAATGTTTTGAAATATTGCATCACAATAATCGGTTTTACTTTATTTTGATGGTCCCTTTAACACATTCTATTGACTATAAGTAATGTTGCACCTACATTTCTACTAACTCTCATTAGAGTGTTAGTAGTGTATTAGTTGACAGGTAGGGTTAGGGTTAGATTAAGTTGACACGTTCTTGCAAAGTTACTTATAGTCAGTAGAATATCTGTTGGGAGACCAACACAATAAGGAGTTAGTAGATATGAAGCAGACAGTCTACTAATACTCTTCTGAGAGTTTGTTGACATGTAGTTGCGACATTACTTAGTGTCAACAGAATGTTCAAAAGGGACCCTCAAAATAAAGTGTTACCCAATAATCAACTAATAATCATCAATTTTTTTCATTGCTGACAGTAAGGCAATACAAAAACAAAAAGGGGAGGAACAGATCACAACTACAAACAAACAAATAAATAGTGTGACATTCAGTCACACTTAATTTACAAAAAATTACTTGGGAATTGACTTGAACTGACTTGAGTTGGATGCCAAATTAGAAGTAGTATAAGTAATAATAATAATACGGTAATAATAACTTTTATTATAATACTATTATTTAATAAGATTGCATTGCAAACCATTATGTGGCATTTGTATTTTTATGTCACTTTTAAAAGCAATGATAAAGTGCAGAGAGCACGGAGACGAGAAATAAAATAAATAAATACCGAATATTATACATTCTTTTTGAAAAACAAACAACTTTCAGGCAGTTTTTTACATTTATGAATAAAAATGATATACATTTATGAATATAACTTTACCTAAATAAGAAATATTATTTAATATAAAACTGGTAATGTTATTTCCAGTAAACTCATATACCTACCAATAATCAATCATCTTTCCAGCTCAAGATTGTTAGTTGCTTTCAGTATGACGTTAGCCTGTCATTAACCTGAAGAAGAAATAACAATATTTCCAGTCTACTGTACCTGCTGCAGTGTGCAGATGTTGAGGGCGCATCTACACTGAGCACAGCGGTAGTGGGAGGGCCAGTCTGTCATTATTACGGGAAACCATTCATTTTTCAGCCAAACTCTATCGCAGCATGTTGAATGTCCAGACGTCGATACAGCTGACGCTCTGTGTTTGTTTGCATGACGGGTTTTAGGAGGGGAGTGTGATATAAGTCGCAGTCAGCCGTCATTCACAGCTCACAGCACACAGCAATGAGCACTAGGACAGGTGAGTGTAACACCCCTCTACATCTACTGTATACTGCAAACGAACGACGCCACAAACTAGATGCTGTTGCCTGTTACCGTCCGGGACTTGTTGTCACACAGGGAAGTTGTTAAGAAGCGTTATGCCTTAGTAACTGTAAGGTTTTGAGCCAAAAATTCAAACCCCTATTAAATTAGAGTAATTTTGTGAATTCTTTCCTCCAAACTGAAATTTCCATATCATATTTTTTTCTTCTTCTGTAGCTGCTGTGTAAACAATTGAACGCCATAAAATCACACTGACATACATTCAGACAAAAACGTTTAAACTTGTGCTTTCACAGTTCTAAAAATGTAACTTGAGCCAGCTTGTTTTAAGTGTTACAGGTTATACAATTATTAATTACGTCAGCTGTTTGCCAAATAATGGGTGCCTGTTTTCACAAAAGGTCAAAAAGTCTTGTTTTTAGAACTGTATTTTTTTCGTATGCAAAATGGTTCAGTATATTTAGCCAATGCCGCACGTGCCTACAGTATGCAGAAATTTAATTTCCAAAATAAACCTGTTTAATAAAACGTGTGACAACTTTCCCTGGTCTCCTTATATAATCAGTAAAATTCATAAGCTTATATAATTGCTAATGCATTATGGTATTTTATTGGATGGAAGTGGTGTGACATTTTAAAGAATGAGATTTTTAAGCCCTTAGTCTGACAAATCTGAAATTACATTTAAAGCATGAATTGGAATGTTTAAATAAACCTATATTTGTGAAAGAGACTTCTCATTTCCCTGCAAAGTGTTGTAAAACTTATGAACCCAGTCATTTCAAATTTGCTGTCGCTTTTTTCTTGAATACTGTGTACAAACACTGTTGAAATCATGATAGATTTGCTTCTTTTAATAATCGATCATTGGGCACTATCTGTGCTAACTGTTCCAAACCCTGGATTGCTTAACTTTTCTCCATCATTGTTTTGATTCTGAATGCCACTTTTGTTGTTATGTTATGCCACTATTCGTACTTCTGTTTTCTTTTTACACAGGTGGTAAAATTCTGAAATGACTGACTACCTTAAGAGTGCAGCACTATTGCGGTCTAGGCCCTTACACACTAAAGAGTAGCGCCGACAGTCATGAGAACTGGTGTTTATATTATACCTATCCTTATGCATTTTTTCCCCTTTAGAAATTTCTATTTCTATATACATGCATGTATGATTATATATATTTAGATTATATAATGTTTCTTTTTTTTGTGGGCAGAAGTTGTTATTCTGCAGCAGCCGATGTCTGTGTGTGTACCACCAAACCATGAGGTGACTTTAAGAGTTGAAGCAATAGGCTCTGGTGCATTGAAGTATCAGTGGTTTGATAAACAACAGACAGAGGTTTGTAGACTTTTTATATCTTTGCTTTATTTTTTTTAAAAAGTTGATATTACTATTGTGAGGAATAGATACCCAAATGTATCAAATAACATATTACTTAATCTTTTCAGGTGGCAGGTGGGACGGAGCCCGAGCTCACCGTCTCTCTCCAGAGATCTGGAAAATATATTTGCCGAGTGAGCGACCTGTACTGTAACTATCAGTTCACAGAATGGGTAAAAGTGAGAATCCTAGATGAATCAGGTACTTTCCGTTATCTTGTATTATCATTACGTTTTTATTAGCAGCTGCATTAATCATCTGGCCTAGGAGTCCATGAACCCATATTGACACTGACGTTTACTTATTTGTGATTTATTTTGCAAGGTTTTTTCCCAATGTGCCAGTTTTAAGACTGCAGTATCTGTTAGATAACGTGATGCTTTGTGTTTAGGTGTTTCTCGCACATGGAGAGGGGAACCCCATATAGTCGTTCACCCAATAAGCCAAACAGTAAAACCAGGGGAGACTTTCACTCTTAAATGCACAGCTTTAGGCAAACCTGCGCCTGCCTACCAGTGGTACAGAAATGGTCGCATCCTTCCTAAACAAACCACAGAAACACTTAGGGTAAGGCAACTGTACCACTCCTTGTCTCTAGCTGTTTTGTTGTCGTATTGATTCATTTTTATGTGCAAGTTGGGTTCGGGTCATTGTTTTTAAGTGTGAGCAATTTGCTTTGACTGTAATGACTGACTCAGTGGTACACACTGAAGTTGGAAGCTGCCTAAAATAATCATGTTTTGTATTCGGTCTTCTTTGTTTAGATAGAAAATGCCAGTGCAGACACTGTGGGCTCATACCTCTGTGCTGTGTCAAATATTGTGGAGGAGAGATGGTCAGAAGCAGCTGAGATTGAGATTGGTAAGATCCGCCAACGGCTGTTTATGTCAAGCTTTTCAAGCCTATCATTGGTCTTCAGTGCACAGCTTCCATTTTGGAGTTGTGTTTTTTTGAAGACTTTAGTGGCCGTTCATACAGAATATGTTGTTTTTGTATTTTTTCTGGAATTTTTGTTCTTTATCAGCATCTCTGCCACATAATTTTTTTAATTTTCATGAAAAAATTATATTTTATATTTTTTTGCAAATTGTTAATCTTTTTCTATATTTATTTTACTTTACAATTTTAAAATAGTTAAAGTAATAGTTCTCTCTAAAAAGAAAATTTGCTAAAAAATTTGTTTCTTCATCGGAACAGATTTGGAGAAATTTAGCATTACATCATTTGCTCACCAATGGATCTTGCATTAAATTTGACAATCCTTTCTCACTTTGTTTGCCATCATGATTCAATTTGACTTGCACATTAACACTGTCAGATCTTCTTAGCAGCTTGCTATGTGATGAAAAGCGATTTGATGAAAACATTAATAAAGGAAACCATCCAGTCTTTAGCTCTGGGCCATGAATTCTTTGTGCTCAGTGTAGTTCCAGTCTAGTTTCAAATTACTGGTACTTTCCACAATTTGTAGGAGTTAAGAACAATCAGGAACTGAATTATATTTTGAGGCTAAACAGGTCCTTAGATACAGGAGAGTAAAACTAAAGTTAGACTGAAACCAGCTCAATGAGAACTTCCGTTTTTACTTGTCACATTGTGGAACGCAAGTAATGAGAGTTTTTTTTTTCCATAGTGAAACTAGTGGAAGAACACAAGCTATAGGCTTTGTGTGTAGCAGCCCGCAGCATGCTAACATTTCTCATTCTCTTTCGACTTTCACCAAAACATTTTTCCTCTGGTTCCCCCACAGCACCTCCAGATCAACAACCAACGCCCACGCTTATGGGTAGGTCACAGACAAAAGCTTTTTTTCAGCTCATGGCAGGATAAAAATAGACTTAGTACCTACCTGTGTTCCACAATACTCCCACCTTGAATATTTCCCCTAGAAAACAATCACTGTCATTCATGTAGGATCGTCACAGTTGTGGAAAAAGCTTGAAATATCAGGGAGTTTTCAAATTATGAATTTGAGGCCGGCCACAGGTATGGAAATTATTAAAAGTTTGAAAGTTCGCTGAAATGGAAGAAATCCTAGAAAGTCAAATCCTGCATTGAACTGCATTCAAAGCTCATGCAGGACACCTTATATAAGACATATGTATAAAATATTTCTTTTTTTAAAAACTTTGTTTGTAAATTACTTGTAATACCCACTAATTAAATTAAATTTATTAAAAAAAAATATTAATTAACAATGCATTTAAAATTCTGCATAAAAATAACACTTTACAAAGTCTGTTTGTAAATTACCCATGCAATCAATATAACCTGTATATTTTAAAAATATAATAAAATAAAATATAATATGATTTAAAAAATGCCTTTAGAAACAAATTTAATGAAGGAAAACAAATTCTTTCCCTTAGCAACCGACAAAGTGGCATTACTGATTGGGAACCTGAACTACAATCACCATCCTGGTCTGATGGCCCCCACCATGGATGTTCATGAGCTGGCCAATCTTCTGCAACAGCTGGGCTTCAGAGTGGTCTCTCTGCTTGATCTCACCCTTCAGGAAATGCAGGCTGCCATTGACAAGTTCTTGCAGCTCTTGGACCATGGGGTGTATGGTGAGTCACATGTTGTGGGTTTGCTGGAGGAGCCGGTAGGAAATGCCTGGTGTGTTTCACATGACTGCTTTAAGTAGAATTAATTATCTCACAGGATGTAGAGTTTGCACTGAAGGCAGTGGCTTGTTTGAGGTAAAAGTTTCAGGTTCCGGACTGCAAAAAAGAGTCTGGAAATTATGTGCAGAAATAAATAAATCGCAATGTGCAATAACATGCTCATTTGAAATTATCCGGATTTCTCAGTTTGAAGTTGTGGCTATCAGTGCTATCCATTGTGTCTCCATAGTGTATGTTTTCTGCTGGAAAGTGTTGTTTTGGACGTTTTTTCCAGTGCTGGACACTACACAGTCCATTTGAAATTCTCCTAAAACAAATTCATTTTAGTGTTGCTCAATAAACATCACTGTAGCGTCTCAGTGACGAGTCAGAGGAAGTTCCATTTGAGTGGAAAAAAGGCTTTGTTTTCCGGTGATACAGTATCAGTGCATGTCATGGGTCAAAAAACCACAGCACTTTCAGCCAAAGGGCTTTTTTTCAGAGTAGCATTGAGATGCTGTAGTCTGTTGATTGGCTGATAAGAGATGTGTGGGCGTAGTAGTGTGTCTTGCCGCTTTCATATCCAACAGATATATATTTGTTGCTTAGCCCACACTGGACTTTCCTTTTTTTAAACTTATATTGTAAACTGCCTCGAAATGAAGATCATTCTGGCACACAGTGTATTCAATAGAAAGAGAAAAATGGAAAGTGTTTAGTCATTACTTTGATTGCCTCTGTACTGTTGTCAATATGGGTTACATTTTGCTGATGCCGTAGCAATGGTTAGTCATCAAAATACGAAACATTGTGTAATTTTCATGTGTTTCACCCAAAAATTAAGATTCTGTCATCATTTGTTCACCCTAATGTCTTGCCAAACTTAGCAAATGTCTCTTTTATTCCTTCTGTGGAGCACAAATTGTACAGTTCAAGATGTCAAGCTTCAAGAAGTACACAAAAGCACTGTAAAAGTCTTCTAATGGCTCATGTGCTGTATTCCAAAGCCGTACAATTGCTTTGTGTTGTAAACAAGCTGTCATTTTAAGTTGTTATTCACTGAAAAACTAATGCAACCAGATCAACTGGTTCTGGAAGCATGGTTTTGGAATCCAGTGCACGAGTTGAATTAACTACTTTGATGCTTTTATGGTTTAGATATTCTTAAAAAAAAAAATTATTTTGTGTTCCTTTGAAAGAAAGAATGTCGTACGGGTTTTGGAACGTCATGGGGTGAGTAGATGATGACAGAATTGTCATTTTTTTTAGTGCACTACCCCTTGAGATGAAAGATTTGACAGCTACAACTCTGTTCAGTCTCGCTTCCTGTAAACTTATTTTAAGTATGTGTTGATTTCTCTGTAATTCATTTACATTAAATGCTTAAAAAAGGCAATGTTGTATATAAAAGGTACTTAACCAGAGACCTGAAACAGAAACATATTGGGTATTGTAGACCATTAAAAACACACTTTCTCTTTCCCCAATTTCAGCTGTTTTTTACTACGCTGGCCATGGCTACGAGCACTCCGGCAGAAATTACCTGGTGGCCATTGACGCTCCACGACCCTACCGTACAGAAAACTGTGTGTGCGTACAGAGAGTGATGCACAGTATGCAGGAGAGAAAAGCCCAGCTCAACGTCATTCTCCTGGATACCTGTAGGAAATGGTAGGCCCGCGGGAACATGATGACCTTGTGCAATTATTTGTTTGTTAAAAAATGTCTATTTAGAATTGCAGATTCTTGAAATTGTTTTGGAAATGCTACACGTGGCTACACTGTTCGATGTTTTTGCTATTTTATATCCTCCAGGTACAAACAAAAAGGTCCTCCCTCTGAAATTAAGCCTTTGGCTCCTCTGGGAAACACTGTGTATGGATACGCCACGTAAGTACTAACAATTCTTGTAAGCCTCCAACAAAACTTCTTAAACAATTGTGTTCTTTTTGTTTTATCATGGCATTTGCTCCCACAGGAGTGAAGATGCAGAGGCTTTTGAGGTCCAGGATGGTGGCAAGAGCACAGGGATCTTTACCAAGTATCTGAACAAACATGTCTTAAAGCCAGAGAGGGTGACCCATGTCTTGGAGCTGGTCTCTGAGGGTGAGTGCTGCTACCAATATTCTTCTGTTCCAAAACTTAGAGAACTGCCTCACTACCTATACTGCCTACAGCTTCCTTCTAAAGATGCTGTGTGGTCACATTTTCGTGGGCGAAATACAGTCATTTCAAACGGAATTCATGCGAGTGTGAATTTCACATGAAGGCGAAAGATTTCCCCATGCAGATTTTGCAACGGGTCAAGCTGGTCTCAGGTATTTGTTGTGTTTATCAACAGAAAGTTGCTTAGTTTGAAAGCGACTTCTGTGTGAGCTTTTCTTCATACACTGCTACAATATTGACAATAGACAATGGAATTTTTACCCACATAGCGACTCTCATTTTCAGAGGTCTTAAGTTTGGGGAAAAATTGTTGGATCTTATGATTTCTGTAATGTGGAAAATGTGGACAAATTTGGCAAAATGTGGATGAGCTGTCCACTTAATCAAATTTAATATGGAATAATGTCTGTGAATATTAACCTGCAAAACATGGTGCAGTTTTGTCTATTATACATACTCAACCATGCATGTTTTTAGTCTATTGTCTCACTACTTGAGGACATGAACACATGAATTTCATCTCCAGAGCTGCTCTAAAAGTTTACTTCATTAGCATTTTACAATTTCATTTGATAAAATTTTGGTAAACAAAAAAATTGGTAGAATGTACTTTTCAAAATAATAAAAACAATTCAATAATATAATTGATTAAAACTAATGCTGTCAAACGATTAATCGCATCCAAAATAAATGTTTTTGTTTACATAATATATGTATGTGTACTGTGTATATTTATTATGTATATATAAATACACACACATTTATGTATATATTTCAGAAAATGTTATTTTTATATATTAAATATATTTATTTATAATATAAATTATATGAATTTAAATATAGACATGTAAATACATGTAAATATTTTCTAAATATATACTGTGTGTGTATTTAAATAGAACAGAACAAACGCATATATTATGCAAACAAAAACATTTATTTTGTATGCGATTAATCGTTTGACAGCACTAATTAAAACATTCCTTTTTAAGGAATGTCACAATTTTTTTTTAATTGCAAAAAGATTGTGCAGCACTTTATTTGCCAATTGTTCAAAATTAATTTGATTATATTTTAAAAGATTAGTTGTATGCATTTATTTGATTACCTCCATATTTGATAATAAACAGCTATTAGCTATAATAACTAATAAAAGCTATTAATAACAGTTAATAATATAAACTATTTTGAATAAATAATTAAATGCAAAGTTTTATTAGACATCCTTTTTGAATATTACAATTTAATAAACCATTAAATCAGAATCCAGAAAAGTTTAAACATAAATTATGGAATTTGGGAAAAATAAAACCGATTTCACAGGGCCCTAAAACAAGCATCACAATACAGCCTAATGTGATTATTGAAGGTGATTATTTAATTAAGTATATGTGAGAGCTGATTGTGCACAGTTGAACGTCTCCAAAGTCAATATTAAATGTTTATATCAAAGCTTAACCAGGACGTTTGATCAATTTCAGAACAGTGCTGCCTTGCAAGCACAGTAATAACAAGATATTGTCATACTACATGTGTGAAGTATGATGTAATAAGATGTAGTGAACAAGGTCACAGTGTCTTTCAGAGCTTTTGATCATTAGCGGATTTATACTTGGAGCACTTGTGAGCGCAACAACTGGTTGAGATCCACTGTATGCCAGACATTGGTTTTCTGTATCCTCCACGGCATGATGTGAACGTGGCTTTGTGTTTTAATGGTTGAGTAAATCCCCCCTCTCCCTGCGGAGAGCTTATTTGGTTGTTTGATTGGTCTCTTTGGTAACAGCACTTGGCTTTTAATATTGTAGCTGCCAAAGCATGTGACCTCATTCTCTGGCTGCTGTGCTCAGGTGGGGAAATTTGAGAGCGCTTAACCTAGGGACGGCTGCAGGGTGCCCCACTTACACCCCCGCCTGCTCCTGTCTGGCATGCTTGTTGCTCAGTCTGCACCCTGTCCCACTGCCATTATCACTGTGTTTGTCATGCCCACAAGCTCTATACTCCTTCCTGTCTCAATAACTGTCTTTGATCATAAATCAGTGCTTCGACACTGGTTACTGGTGAAGCACAACTCCCAAATGAGCACTATACTGTGAAGAATTTTAGTGTGGATTTACTCTATGTTTCTGGCTAGTAATTTCTTTTTAGAACAAGTTTATAGTAGTACAATTTGTGACCCTGGACCACAAAACCAGTCATAAGTGTCAATTTTTCGAAATTGAGATTTCTACATAATCTGAAAGCTGAATAAATAAGCTTTCCATTGATGTATGGTTTGTTAGGATCGGGCAATATTTGGACGAGATATAACTATTCGAAAATCTGGAATCTGAGGGTGCAAAAAAAATCAAAATACTGAGAAAATCACCTTTAAAGTTGTCTAAATGAAGTTCTTAGCTATGCATATTTCTTATCAAAAATTAAGTTTTGATATATTTACGGTAGGAAATTCACTAAATGTCTTCATGAAACATGATCTTTACTTAATATCCTAATGATTTGTGGCATAAAATAAAAATTGATAATTTTGACCCATACAATGTATTTTTGGCTATTGCTAAAAATATACCCCAGCGACTTAAGACTGGTTTTGTGGTCCAGGGTCACATATTATTCATTTAGCAATACATTTTACAACTTGTACTGGAAGTAAATATATGGTGAATTTAGAGGAAACATTTATTTACACGTAATCACAATGAAAAACTTTTTTAACTTTAACTTTATCTTTTTAACACAGTGTTCTGTTGTGCTACTACAGAAAATGACCCAACTTGCTTTTGCAATAAAATTTATATTACAATTGTAAAATCCTGTAATTTTTTGCAATGTTTCTGCACTAAAAAAGCAGCACGTCTCAAGTCATTTTTTCTTATTTGAGAGCAGAACTTAACATGTGTGAATTGCTATTTTACTTTCTTTTGCAATTAGGGAAAGAACCTTATAGCATGTTGCTCAAAGGTTTTTAACTTCCCAAATATATGGACAATTTGCTGAGTCATGTTTCAGTGTCTAATAATCATGATGAACACCAGTCAATCACGTTTCAACAGAACAGTAATAGTGTAGTGTGTAGAGAACATATTTTGCAATAGAAAAAATATTGTGTGGTTTGTAATGAACCCTGTCGTTCTCCTTTAGATCTGGGTAAGGACCCACTGGTGCGTGGCAGGCAGGTAGTAGAGATCAGACACACTCTTGCAGAGCCACGGGCTTTGACCGATCCCGTGCGAACATCTGGACACACCATGGAGCTTCGCCGGCGGGATGCTTGTTGGAAACAGGCTAATGGTATTTACATATTCCTTAACCAACTTTATATGTCATCAGAGGTTCCTTTCTCAAATGCATCCTGTGTAAACAAACACCTGAATTCCACTTACACTACCGGTACAAATTTAGAAAAATTACGATGTTTCTGGAAAAAGTCTCTTATGCTCTTATACAAGACTCAGGGCTGCAATTATTTAAATACAGTAAACAGCAAGAAGAAGTGTCTTCTATTTTAAAATATTTTTACATTTATTTTTTCGTGTATTGTAATTTACCAAAAAAATTGTACATAACCAGTTTCCGTCCTTTTTGACTTTTAATTGACCTCTTTAAATGTCCTTAACATGAGAAATAATCAGTTTGACATTATACATTATTCTTACATAGTACATCGAACTATTTCAAAAGATCAAGGACATTTTTTGATGTTTTTGATTCATGATGTTTCCCCTTTAAAATGCTAGATTTCACCATCAGTAACGAAGATGCAGATTTGAATACAGTGAAGTCAGTGTCAGTGCCTACAGTCAAAAGTGCTCTATCACCGTAACCATCTCACAGTTTGTGACTTCCGTTTTGGTTTCATTTGTGGGTTAGACTGTGATACATGACTCATGGTAAGAGCACTGCTCAAAGATCATTCATAAACCATGTGTCTGCTTTAAAAGGAAATGTATATCCTCCCAAAAAGAGCCAAATTGTCACCAGTGATCTGATTCCATTATTCACTTTAAACTGTGACAGGCTTTATTTGTCGTTAAAAACTTTACCAGCTGTCATTTAAATATAAGAACCGCTTGATTTTGTTGATTTGAGCAAACCGTGTATTCTGACACCTTTAAACATGCTTGCATGTACCAGCTTGTAGGTTTCTTTGATGAATGCATCAGTTATCTTACTTTTGAGCAACATCAGTAACAAATATAATAGTTATACTTATCAGAATCTAATACTTTATGGTTTCTGTTATGTGACTTTCCTTTTTTTCCCCATTAAGTGAATTAATATTTTTACATTGCTGTGTATTTATGTGTTTGCTCATGTTTTTCTCAGTTCTTCCTGGCCGAAGGTCTCTGGACTTTCCATATTGTGGTGTTAAGGTGGAGCTGAGTTTCTCAGCCCTGTTCTCCAATGTCCTGGTTGTGTTTGGTACAGTGAGGAACACAAGCACTAAGGCCCAGGACTGCACTCTGATTCTTGAGAGTGAACCAGTAAGTCACAGCTTTTCATGTCCTCTTTTGCTGTCATAAACACATACACACGGATACGGATAAGGGGGATATGAGAGTCAGGGCGGAGTTGATTTCATAGTGTTTTGTATTTGAAATCGCTTATTACATTTTTCCAAACTTATTAATAAAATATGCAGTGGCATTGAACATTAAAGCAAATAATAAAACAAAACAATTTTCACTCCCTTCCTGAGTCTGTTCTGGACAAAATAGGTCTTATATTTTTTATCAAGCATTGCTCACCAACTGTCTTGAGCTGTAACAGATTTTGGTAGCATTATTTTGAACACAACTCATAACCAGTGTTATTTCAGGATTATTTATATAACATTATAGTATTTATTCATTTTTAATATGAATATTTTAAGTTTTCATTTTAATTTAATTTAATTTAATTTTTTTAGTACTTTTATGTGCTTTTTGTCATTTATTAAATTGTCTTTTTCTTTTATATTCTTGTTTTATTTTTATTTTTAGTACTTTTAGTATTGAAGTACAGTAATTTTAGTACATTTATATATACTTATACACAAACAATGCACTCAATTGCTCAAATATATGTTTTAAATAGGCAAATAATTAAAAAAATATTTAGATTTTAGTAAATTGTTCCTCTGATATATTATGTATTTAGCTGCATTTGTATTTTCACAATAGTTTAAACAGTAATGATTTAACATAATTATAATACATAATAAAAAGTATTGCTATACTGCAAACATGGAAGTTTAAAAAGTTCAGCAGAAAGAAATAGGATGAAAATAAAACTGTGGGTCTACTGACCTCCATTGGTGAAAACATGTAATACGTCATTGGGTATATATACAGTTCAACATTCACTTTACCTGTATGTTTGATACAGTTTAAGTGGTGATATGCTTTTGATTTCAGCAAATGCAGGACATTTTCTCAGGTTCTGGTAGATCAGAAGAAATGGACAGTCTGCTTGTGAACAGCGGTGAAACTCCTGACTGCACCCTCAGATTATGTTGCCTTCAAAGACTCCAGGTACAAGGACATTTTGCCTTTGAAATGAAAAATAGTGGTATAGATCTTAAATTTTAAAACATTGAGGACTGAAATACACTAGATACTCTTGATTGTCAACTGGTCACAGATAATAGTAGGGTTTTGGAGAGCATGTAATATGCAAATAATAAAATTCCTCTTACTAAAAATTAAAAGGGATATGAACTTGCAAAATAAAAAAAAAAGTCATATTATATTTTTAATTATAATATATACCAATGCACTATATCTGGAATACTGTTTAAAGACATGAAATAATTGCAGTTTATTCAAACTTCCTAGGGATCTCTGGTGATCAAAGTGACACTTCACTACACCCACACACAAACTAAAGAACGTCTCACTGTGAGCAAAGAGCTGGACATAGGCAGGCCTCTCATTGCCTGCTGCAAGATGAATCAGATGAGACCAGTGGACAGGAGACAAGAGAGTCGTGTCCATGCTGTGGACCACATGTCCAGTATAAGATATCCTCATCATCAGAACCATCCTCGACCTGGTCGACCCTACACACGCAAGGCTGAGAACCGATTACAGAGTTCAGCCAAATCCACTTCCATGAGCAGCAATGAACCAGAGGAGAATGATGAAAATGACTCTAATGAATTCACTATGTGATGTTCCTTCCTTTTACGAACACACCGTAAGGCATTGTTTTGATGCAACAAAGGATTTTTCTTACATTAATTGTTTACTTTTTGCTTACTAATTACCAGTTGCGATACAGTAAATGTGTGTGTGAGAGAGAGAGAGAGAGAGAGAGAGAGAAAGAGAGAGAGAAAGAGCAATGCAAGGAAGAAGTTCTCATGCAAATGTAGAAATATTTATACAAATTATTTGTAAATCAAATTAAGTGTAATATTCTTATATAACTAATAAAGTACTACTTCTGGAGTTTCCCTGTGTGATGAAATTTCATATTCAAACGCAGTCTTGGAATGTAAAGATATTGATATTAAAGTCATTAAATATTAATGCATTTGTAGAACTTACATAAATACGGAAATAATGAATATTAAAAGATGCAGTTACATGTGTTTTTATGAAAAATGTGGAAAATCAGGCAGTGTTTTGGATTAGGTCATAAATGTATTTTTATTTTAACAATTCGTATTTACAAGTAGGCTATTTTAAATTTAAGTCATATCACATTTACAGATAATTAAAATTAATGTTGCATGAAGCAGGGAAAAAAAAACCTATAGATTGTTTATGCAAAAAATCTTATTTATTCAATACCTGAAGAACACAGACAAAAGATATATACAGTAACATTAATATTATATATAGTCACATACAGTCACACCTTGTGCTTTCAGGGTTTTTTTGTTTTGTTTTAATTTATGTGAAAAAATAGACTAATTAATTTATATTCATTTATTCAAATTTATGAAATTAAAAAAGACAAAATGTCATTTAAAAAAGAAAGAAATATCCTACACATACCAATTTTCCACCAATACAATTTTCTAAATCATTTAAAAAGAATCTTGAATAAATATTTAAAAACATTAGTAAGTGTTTCATTTTCATTTATATCTTCGATAGATCTTTTCGTTTAGTCAGACAAATCTTACGCAATATTTTGTAAGATATTTCTTTGATGTTGTTATTGATACCAAAGGCTTGGTCTTACTGCCAAATGAAGAAAAAGAAGAAAAAAATACTGCTCCAGGAAATGAATCAGAGTTGCGAGTATTCCTTATAACCTTACTACTACCTTTGTCCAGCATCTTATTGGACAACAATGACCTCCAAATACGCAGCAGCACCCCAATCTTTCATTGTCCGTTTCAAACGCGTCCTTATTTGGAGATCTTAACCATTGGCTAGAAGGAGTGTCAATCAGCTTCTGTGGTCCCGCCCCCTTGCTCAAATATCAAGCGGTGAATGGTCAACAGTCGGGCTGCTACTGTCTGCTCGTAACCACAGCGACTTAATCTGGAGCTGGATGCGTTCTGGAGGAACCTGTTCGCGATAACAGACAATAAAACACTCACCCGAACATCTGCAGCGTTCATGTCATCGGATAAAGATGCCGTCGGCTTCGGTTAGCTCGTTTCACCTGGGCGACCGGAGAGTTTGGTCGATGTGACATTGCTTGAGCTTTTTGTTGTGGTCCCGGACGCAGAGCAGCGATCGTGCTCTGAGAAGATGTTGAGTCGGCTGATGAGTGGCAGCGTCAGAAACCTGGAGCGAGAATTCATGTGCACGGTCAGACTGCTGGATGATACGGAGTATACCTGCAGCATTCAGGTCAGTCTCACCAGCGGCACCTGTGCTGCCGAAAAACAGCCATCAGCAGAGCTTTTGTTGCAAGCTGGGAGAAGCGTGCGCAGTGGGTTTTAATAGCAGGTGCCAGCAGCATCCCCCCTAAAACCAGCTCCTTAGAAAATCCTGCAACGCTTATTTTTGATGTGGCTTGTAAAGGCAGTTCAGATTATGTTTGGTCTCGGATAGAGTGGGCTTGTTTTGTTGATGTGCTGGATTCCCATCTATCAGAACACAACACTGAAGTGCCGCTGCTGCTATACTGGAATGTAAATATAGTAGTTAACATCTGGTTTGTTTATTTAAATAGGTTTGCGTAGCAATTTCTTCTCTGTAAGCTCTGTAAGAGCAACCTCAAAAATTTTTTTGGACACATGGGTGAGTTCGAGATGTTTTAGGAGCATCCATAGTGATGTTTTGGTGTAAAGGAACAGTGCACCCACAAATAAAAAGTCTGTCGTTATTTACAAACCTGTATGATTGTCTTCTTTTCTGTGGAACCAAAAGGAGATGTTCATGATAGCTTCAGGATTCACTGAAAACGAATACGTGTGAGGCTGTCAGTCACATCTCCTTTTGTGTATCACGGATGACAGATTTTTCTTTTTCGGGTGAATTATTCCTTTTACTTTTGCGTGGACATCACTTGTATCACTCTTGGATTGGGTGTCTGAGACAAGTCTGTAGTAAACATGCCAGGACCGACTTCAGAGAATCAATTTATTCAATGCACGTGTCCCCCTTTACAGTTTATTATCATAGTATTGGAAACGCTCCCTAAGCAGGAAAGTGTTTGTATGGATTCTGGCATGATGTCAACGTTACACATCCATTAATAATGTATGCTTTGGTCTCCAAAACTGCCCCTTGGGCACTTGTAAATCAAGCAGTTTAGCAGAGAAGCATGGATGGCTGGCTGCTAAGCACTGGCTGTACAGGAGTGTGTGAAATCCGGCAGATTATGGGAGGTCTGTTACTCCGTGATGAAGGGAGGGTTACATCATAAACACTGGGAATAGAGAAACTGCAACCAAACCTAACTATTTCACTCTTTTCAATTGTCACTAGTAGATTTTTCTCAATGATTTTTCTCAAGTAATTTTCCCATTTTATTTGATTTTTTTTACTCACATTTGTAAAGGTGTTTTTTTTTTTTTTATCACCCAAATATAATATTTTAGGAGAAGGTTTAGTTTATTACCCTGCTTTTCCTTAGGGAAACACTAATTGTTTTTCACAGTGTAAGTTCTTTTTTTTCCCCGGTGAACATTTTTGCAGTTTTACAGGGACTTTGCACAGTTGACGTTGTGATTTGATGTGTTTTGCCATATTTGGCGTGAATATTGATTTATTCTATGTAAAATTATATTGTATAAAATAATGCATATAAGAGTTAGTCCAAAAACTAGCTTATATGTCACACTTATTGTCTTGTTGATACGGTTTAATACAGACTAATTATTATATTAACTTATCAACTGCTATTTTCATTGGTTGATTCATGAAATATTACATTTAGGTTCGCACAATATTGAATATGTGGTCAAGCAGTTTACAGGTTTTCACCTCAGGACTTCTTAAAAACTAAAAGATATGAATTTCTTTTGCATTAAAAAAAATGTTGCGTAATATCATGCATAGATGAATTTGCCCCAAAACTAACCTGATTGTCTTGCTGATACTGTATAATATAGGCTAATTATTCTATTAACTTATGCAGTATTCATAATTATCATCAAACGGTACAAGTTTTTCAGTGGCTGTTAACGTTTAGCTCCCCACAATCCTGAATATGTCTTTAAATAATTTATAGGTATTCACTTTAAAATTTTAACTAACTGTTGTTGCCTAAAATTTTATTTTATTTTTTTAATAAAAGAAAATTAACAAAGACAGATGTGATTTGTTTTAAGAGGACACACAGACATGTAGCCGAGTGCAGGTTGGCATTTTTTCCTGTATTCAGCTGTTTGTCTTTCTTTGAGGATGCTTTTGTTTCATGTGTAGCTTGAAATGAAACGGGAGCCCACAGATCGCTTTCCATTACAGTCAATCTGAGAGCATCCTATTTCTCAGCCCTCAGAAGTCTAAGAGGACTGTGGCTCCTAGATGACACGCACTCCCTCAGGGCTTTCATACGGTTTCCACACATCAAGACAATCATCACGTGGATTAGAAGGAGAGGAATTTTTCAGGAGCCACCTGAGTGAAGACTTTAATCTGTCTTTATGAGGAAGGAGTGTTTGTTTTATTGCCACGATTCCACATCGTGTTGACCTGTTGATATTTAAAGGCTTGTTGAAATGATTTTACAGTGAAAGCAAAAAAGTACCATGGAAGTAGCATGGAAGAGATGTTTGAATGTTTTTTTTTTTCAGTCCTTGTGATGATAATGCTGAGTAATCTTATTCTGACAGTACAGCACATATAAGTGTCTAAAGACATTTTCTTGTCTTACAGTGAAATATATGAAGACATCCTGTGTCTGAGACTTTATATGGGGGATCAATTGGCCGATTGCGATTTGTTTAAAATGTCCAAATATTGACAGAATAACCACACTTGATATATGTGTATCTATCTATCTATCTATCTATCTATCTATCTATCTATCTATCTATCTATCTATCTATCTATCTATCTATCTATCTATCTATCTATCTATCTATCTATCTATCTATCTATCTATCTATCTATCTATCATATATATATATATATGTGTGTGTGTGTGTATATATAGATATATATATCTGTCATTCATGACTTTAAAGCTGATGTTATACTTTTGCACCACATGATATTTTAATAAAAACAGCACAACATCACAGAGACTGGCAGATGTAGTTTCCAGAAATTCACTGTAAACTACAGTGACAATTATAACATTCATTAAGAGATATTATATTAATAAACCAATCAGCTTGAATTACCATAATCAAATTTTTCCTTTAGTGTACTGATAATCACCATAATAATACAGGATGTAAAACAGAAAGCCACTTGATAAATCAGATTTCACTGTACTGTACATAAAATATGACCAATTCTTATAGATAAAAACAAAGACAAAACACCATGAGGATAACATATGTGACACTAAAACAATGCAACTAAATACCAAAAAATTTTAACAAAAATACCCTAAAGTACATTATGGTACACAAATAAGAAGATAATATTTAGTATGGCAGTATTTCATTTATAATGCAATGTTAATCAATCACATTTTTTTACTGTATAGCGTAACGTAACCAGTTAACAGGTTTTTGCTTTAACATATAATCTTTTCTTTTTAAAAATGGCAAACTTTTTTTTTTTTTTACATAAAAATATTTTTTTTAATATTTGTTTTTTGTTAATATATTTTTTTTCTCAATTGTCCAATTAACAAATTACAATTAACAAGTGCCTGCATTGTCAAAAGAAAAAGTGCACTATTTTCAGCCATTTGAAATAAATATTGGGAAAAATATATTTTTTTAAAAATAAAAAAATAAATACAACATGTTAAATTATATAATTTATATAATCATTAAATTATATAATAAATATGTAGCTTATCAGCAGTGACTGTGTCAAGGTGATCATCCGGTTAGTGAATGACATGTATTCTTACAGCAATGTATTAATAGCAATATGCTGTGATTAAACTTATAGAAAATTTTGGTAGTTTTGTATGTTGGTTCAAGGTTGGTGTCATCTCAGATCTTCATAAGGGCTGGATCCAGGCTGAAATTTGTGTAATACCTAGTTACCTCGGGATGCCCATCCTGTGGCAGAAACAGAGAAGCAAAATATAAAGCACAATTCATTACTGTGCTTTCTAGAAATTATTATCAGCATTAGCACTACTCCAAAGTACATACTAAAAGTTATTCTGTGGTATTTGCGAGTGCTAATTGTAGCCGGGCTGTGCGTGTCTGTAGAGAGTGCCAGGCAGGGAGGTGAGCAGCAGGGCTGATATGGAGCTGGAGTCGGTCCAGTGCAGCCAGCAGCAGGTGTGCCGTGTGCAGCAGTGCTGTGTTGTTTGGCTCGGTGATGTAATGGAGGAGAGACTGTGACAGAGCAGCCTGCCAGCTTCTCTCTCTCTCTCTCTCTCTCTCTCTCTCTCTCTCTGGCCGGGGAATAATTCAAACTCACTAGCTTGGGCAGCAGAGGTTGAGAGTGCAAAATCATTGTTTGACGTCCCTTCTGCTCTCCGCTGGTCCTTATATACTGGTTTGAGGCCTGCCAGCTTGGCCTCGGGGTTCCAGGACACCTAGTCCGGGGAAGGAGCAAGTGAAAGGCGGAACTAGGTCACCCTTTTATTCTCTCCCTCACTCCCTCCCTCTTTACCCCAAATATCTTGTTCCCACTATGCTGAGATTCAGTCCCTCCAGGAAGTGCTTTCATCACCAGCAGATAGTTTCCTTTAAAGCTCCCCAGTGGCTTCAGACCTGCTTGTGAATTGGCCTAGCTTGTGTGTTTCGCTTGACAATCAGAAAACACACTGTTCGTGTGTGTCGTCGCAGCTCGGCGGAAAATTGGTTCACTTAACATGTCGCTAATGTGCTTTTCAAAACGCAACTCATGTTTCGATGCCGTGATGATTGTGAAACTGAAGGTGTGATGTGTGGAAATCTGTATGACACAGTTAAATGTGTTGAGTGTAGCACGTCGCAGCTAATGTGAAACTCAGAAATGCTGACTAGACAAACTTTGTAATGTTTATTTATGTTACGCATTCGCTTAACTCGGGCTACATTTAAAGGGATAGTTCACCTGAAAATGAATGAAATTCTTCCTCATTTCTTTCCGAAAAAGTATCAAGTATCAAGTCCATCATAATGTTTCCATACAGTGAAAAGGAACCGTGACCAGGGGTTGTCAGATTTCTAAAATGACAATAAAGCACCGTAAAAGATTATCATAACAATAATCCATATGACTCTTGCACTATGTTCCATGTGCGAGAATAATTTTTTGGGGAAAAAAAATGAAATTGCATATTTTTCTGTGATATTTAGCTATATTTAGAAATAATAATTATCAGAAAAAAAATAAAAATAAAAATGAGGATGACCAACTCATGTGTCTCAGCCTTATTTCCACTGTTTTGACTTGTTAAATATGACTATAAACTTGTCATGAGTTTTACTGTGATTATTATTAAAAAAATATATATAAAAAATATATTCATAGTATAACCGCATAACTTGTATAGTATATTGTAGTATAACTTGTGATAGATGAGATTTGTGATACTGTAAATCTTTAGATCTACTCAATGGAATAAAAATGAAAGCAGACCTGCATCAGTCTTTTACTTAAAGTTTGCGATGACTAGCATGACCCTAGAAGTTCAGCTGGTATGAATTATGTATATGGTCTCTCTATATCTGAGGGAAGAGTGAGCTCTCATCATAAGATGCCCTTGCAGAGGCAATTTGAATTTTACTGAGGCTGCAGCACTTTGTGTCCTTCTCCCTCGCTGTTGTTCTTAGTGATTGCAGGCAATTTACAAGCTTCTCACATCTACAGGTCACAGTGAAAAAGCACACAGACAACTGCGGCTAGGCTGCTGTTAACAGTGAGAACATGAGAGTGTGTTTGTATGAGTGGGCTGAGAGGGAACGAGAGAGAAAGAGAATGGCAAATTAGCACACACATCACACACATGTAATTGTCCTCTAAACACAAACACAAATAATGGAGTATTTGTGCTTTTAAGGTTGCGATGAAGAGGAGTATATACTCTTCTCGGTGTTATTCAATTGCTTCCTTGGTGGACTTTCCGGCTTCATATTCCTGTGAGGATATGCGGGCATCTCTGCTTATCACTTCTTGTGTTTTGTACCCCGGAACTCTAATTAGCACTAATTGCAAGTGCACTCAACCATGCTGAAGATGCATCTCTCAAACCCACTGCCATATTGCTCTTTCTAAGCATGAAATGTGTTGAGGAAATGTTTTGGAGAGGCGTTCTTGCGTTTTAGAGGGAAAAAGAATTGTGTGTCAGCCATTTGCGGCAGAACATGCTGTGTTATTTCTAGGTGAATGATCCCACGGTGTAAAACATGAGTGTGTTTGTGATGCAAACAGCAAGTACTCTCCTCTAGAATTTCTCAAGCACAATTAGAGAGATTTTACAGGGCCTGTGAAGAAAATCAAGGCACCGTCTCTGATCCCAAATGCAATTCTAATGCGTGTATGGAGGTATTTTTTCTTCATTGTTTTGTTCCCTATTGAATGTAACGTTTTTGTTCCCTGGCATTATATTATATTATATTATATTATATTATATTATATTATATTATATTATATTATATTATATTATATTATATTATATTATATTATATTATATTATATTATATTATATTATATTATATTATATTATAAAAATGCTAAAATAAGCATATTGGCATGGTATATATTAATATAATATAATATATTAATACTGTATGTTTTACATATGTACTGAATGTATTTTAACTTTTATGTAATTACAATATAATACATGAAAAAATTATCATATAATAATAATAATAATAATAATAATAAAAAAACTTTAGTTTTTGTAATAAAAAGAATAAAATAAGCCATGTCGCTCATGTCACAAAATAATTTTCTGCTCTATTTCATACAGCAAAAATGCACAATGATCACTGACTGTCAAGTTCACTTGGCGTTTTTGTGTTTTTTTTTTTTTTTTTTTTTTTGAGGTTTTATGCGTGGTCAGCTCTGTCCATATGAAATCAGTTTGGTCCAAAATCCCGCTTCCCGTAACACAACATCAAATATGTTTTGAAAGCTTTTATTCTGTTGCAACACATCTAAACATTCACAAAGACAAATGATGGGGAAACTTATTTCAACACCAGGAGTAAAGTTCAACAAATCACACTCTCTGATATAACATCTCTAAACCCACCGATTTGTTCTGCCTTTGAGTAAATAAGCAGACATCACAGAGCCCTTTATCAGCAATTCATGTCATATTTTTGTGCTTTCAAGCAGCAACTGCTTCTGATGATTGTGATCATGTTTCTAAAATGGGTTTGAGCCCTGATTTACCGCCGCTGGTTCTGCTCTCTTTGGCCTCCTCCTCCTCCATGTCGGAAATCATCTTATGAGAGGATGATGAATGAAATTAATGGCTCTATAATCTCTTGGTGTTTTGAAAAACAGCGTGTGTGTGAGTATGTGTGTCAGCTGGTTTAATAATTCAAGCCTGCCATGGCAATAGCATGTGTGTGTGAAGCATATATTTCTGCACATGTGGGAGGTTGAAGAGGACTTGAGTAAAGAATTCTCACTCATAATAATCCCTGGCCCTTTAAGGAGCTTTATTTTGAACAGATCAGGCTAAAAGTGGGATGTGTCTTCCTCGTCATGACTTTCTGCCTATCAGCCCCAGCGGCGAAGCCCTTGCGTTGGTGAAAGACGTCTTCTTATAATTGTGTTGCTACTTATAGAAAAAAGTTAAAGTTGATAATCCTCAAAGTGAAGATGTCCGATTTGAACCCTAAGACTGCTGTCATGGATTTAAAAGGAGTTTGAAAAGCTTGAGGATGCTGTCTTGTGTAGACTCTCTATATAATATTATAAGTCAAAATATCACAGACCTCCCACATGGCCTTCTTAACAAATTTTCATATGAATACTAATAAATGTTGCTTTTTGAAATATACAGTGAGGTCTAAATGACTTGCACTTAATTGTGTTATTTTTATTTATTTGTTATTTTTAACTAAAAAGAAATATTTGTGATTTTAAGAAGTATAAATAATTATTAAAGTAGCGATATTACATAAGAATCTGCTCTATGTCGGGTCACTAAACAAATACACAAATTTTGTACACTTTTATAATTTATAATGGCAAATATTAGACTCCATTGTTGCTTTATTCATAAATATTTTTATAAATATCTAATAGAGCTTTCTATTCATCAGAAAATCCAGAGAAAATGTATCACGATTACCTCAAAAATATTAAGCAAAAAAAAAAGTTAAAATTTTGATAATTAGAAGAACAATTAATTAATATTTTAGCACCAAATTAGCATATTAGATTTATTTCTGAAGGATCATGTGACACTGAAGTAATGGCTGCTGAAAATTCAGCTTTGCATCACAGATGACATTTTAGAATATATTCAAGTAGAAAATTTTAAATTGTTATATTTCACAATATATCTTTTTAATTTTTACTTTATTTTTGATCAAATAAATGAAGCCTACATTTTTTTTTTAATTATTCCAAACATTTGACTGGCAGCCTGTGTACATTTAGGTTATTGTTATTATATTATTTTACATTTAGTATACATTTGTTATCATCTAACACATTTAAAATTCATCTTTAAATACATTAATATTATTAAAAATGTTAAAATCTCAAAATGCATATTCATTTTTATACTGTATTTACAATGTTGTGATGCCTAAACTCACTTGTAGCATTTATAGGGAATGGTTTTAGTGTGTTATTGTTCATTTACTGGTATTTAGCAAGTTTATTTAGTATGTAAGTTTGCAAACAGAAGGAGTTATTGGAATTCAGTTGGTAGAGGGAGGAGACGCTTCCTAAAGTTAATTCAACAGCAAGGGGCTGAGTGCTCAAATACGCATGGTATCAGGGGTCTTCACAGTTGCTAGGGTGACTCCCCCTGGACTAATGTGTTGGCTAATAGTGTGGATGGCCCTTTGCACACACTGTAAAAATAGACAAATGGTCCTTACACTGCAAATAAATAGTTGGAATCTTGTTGTTCTCACACTGACCTTTCCCAACAGTGGCTTTTAATGGAAAGCTGCCAATAATGTGGATGAAAGTGACGTTGTACAAAGACCTCAAGCTCTCTGTCTTCCCCCTGTACCTGACCTCATTCTCTCTTTCCCACGCCGGCTGCTCTTCAGCCCTGCTGATGCTTCTGTTACACCCCTCTGAGAATTTGTATCGAAACTGTTTGGTTTACAGTATTTAGGTGCAGTATACTGTCTAGTGTGGCAGTCTTATGTCATTTTCAGTTTCTTTCTAATGTTGTTTGAAAGGAATCTGTCCAGGTTACTATGACCTGAAATTCTTTTAATTAAATGCTGGTGATTTCATTGGTTGGCTTGTTCTTTTGGGGAATGCTGGACTCGTTTGATTGGCTGGCATTTAGAGCAGACCATATAGAGTCTTTAATTGTATTGGTTTATGTGCTCCTTTAGTGCTTGTCTGTTAAGTCTTATTTCGTCATGAGCTCTTGTATAATAGCTGTCTTTCAGCATGAGTTTAGCGCTTTTTTCCGTCTTTTTTGCTTGTCACCAACAAGGGGTCAGTGTCTGGATTCTGACTAACCCTGCAGTCTTATGTGTTACCATATACTAATCTTGAAAAAAATGCTGTGCAGCTTGTTCATGAATGCCAGTTTGTGAAGGATTGAATTTCAGGTTTGTTCATTGGAATCTGTGTTACAAGTGCAACCGTTACATGAACCATAAATAAATTAATTAAATTTCATTGTTTCATGTAATGACATCAAGTTCAGGGCTCAGCAAAAAGTTTTTTTGTGGTTTATGCATTCCAAAAAATGTTTTAAAATGGTTTTAAAAGAAGGCTTATGCTCAACAAGGCTGCATTTGTGTGTTAAAAAATACAGTAAAACAGTTACATAATACCAATAAAATATTCTTCTAACCTAATTATAATTTTTTTTTTCTACTAAAACACTGATGCACTACCATTCAAATGGTTTGTGGTAGACTTTTATTTTTATTTTTTAATTAAAAGAAAGAAATTAATACTTTTATTCAGCAAGGACGCATTAAAGACATTTATGATGTTACAAAAGATTTCTTTTTCAAATAAATACAGTTAATTGAAATTTAATTTCATAAAAGAATCATGAAAAACTGTTTTCAGCATTGATAGTAATAAGAACCATTATTAATAATTGAGCACCAATAACTGGTAATAATTGAGCAGCAAATTGGCATATTAGAATGATTTCTGAAGTATCATGTGACACTGAAGACTGGAGTTATGGCTGCTAAAAATTCAGCTTTGCTATCAGGAATACGTTATACATTTTAATATATTTTCAAATACAAAAAAAGTTTCACAGTATTGCTGCTTTTCTGTATTTTATTTATTTATTTATTTATTTATGTGGGGTTTTTTTTCTTTCTTTCTTCAAATAAATGCAGCCTTGGTGAGACTTTTTCAAAAGAAGCCATTAAAAAAATATTAAAAGATTACTCCAAACTGGTAGAATGTGTATGTATATACCTTATAGTACTTTAAAGATAAACAGCAGTATTTGTTTTTGATACTTAGCAAATATCTTGCTAAAAATATATTTTATTTATGTATTTTTAATGCATTTTTATTATGTCAGGACTACTTGCACTACTGGCAAAACATAAAATTGTTTATTGTTGAGCCCTGAAATTCAGTCCACCAGTAAGTAAATTGTAGTTAAGAGACATGGCTCGGATAAAAGAGACAGTCTGTCCCAGAAGCACGGCAGTGCAGTTTGTTCCCAGGCACAGTATTGCGCTGTCATCACTGCACCAGTGCAGCTAAAGACACACCGGGCATATGCTTCACGGACAGAGCGGTCCTTTATAAGTGCCACTGTAAATGCTGCACAGCATGGAGTTCAAGCATGTGAGTGTGTGCTGTCATGCATGTGTGTTTGTTTGTGAATGTGTATGCGAGACTGGCTACTGTCACAGTGTGTGCTCACAGATCATTCCACACTGTTGCTACAGTCGGGATATTAAAGATTAAAATGTGTGCTAGGCCTGAATGTTTCATGAAGAGCAACCTCACTAGAGCGTGGCTGGTGTTTACCCATGTCATGGTGCAGGGATGATGCTATTGGCTGGAGTACAGAAGACGTCAGGACTGAACTAGAGGATTACATCAGTGGGATACAGAGAGAGTGAGAGAGAGAGAGTGAGTGGGACAGAATGGAGATATTAATGTTTACTCCTATATCCAGAAATTTATCTATGCTTCTGCCTGACTTGTTTTGGAAATGAATTGTCTGGCAGCTGTGAGTAGATGCATTTTAACTGAGAAACAAAGTGACAAAGGCGGCACAGAAGCTACTTCTGAAGTGATATACTACATTTATATAAGAAGTGGTGCACAGAGGCAGAAATAGGTTGTGAAATGTTTTAAATATGAAATTATGTAATTAGATTAATTAATAATGACAGATGGAACTCAACAGAGTGGAACAGATCTCACGGGTCTCAAGACCTGACTTGACTGCTTCTTAAAAATTGTTTAGCAGTATTACTCCAGTCATTCTAATATGCTGATTTGGTGCTCAAAAATAATTTATTACTATTCATTTTGAAAACCTTTTTTTTTTTTTTTTTTGGTCTAGGATTCTTTAATTTCCTAGAAAATTCAAAAGAAAATAAATTTTAGTTAAAATAGAAACATTTTGTAACAATGTAAAATGTAATTCATTCTTTATGAATAGAAGTATTAAAAGAAATTACTGGCCCAAAAATTTTGAACAGTAGTGTAGACCACCAGTTTAAAAAATATTGACAGGAAGAGCCAATCTGGGTTTAAAATATTAGGTAAAATTATATATTAACAGTATATGCTGTGCATAAATGAAAGAATACTAAATTATTTTACTTAAATGTGAAGTGTGTAATGTGTTTCAGCGCAAGCATCACCAAATATTGACAGGATGAATGTTTATGTGATTAATTGCACATCATATTAATTATTTTTAATTTGATTTAAAATATTGGTTAACCTTTAAATTAGGTGGCTTTAAATAAATATTTCATACAATTTTTTAATTATGCATTGTACATACATGTTGCGTACATGTTAATTGTAAAGAATGCACAGTGCTTTTGAATTACTTGCATTAATTATCGTTTATAGTTACCACTAATTGTAAACCAAAACCTAATTCCTAAAACCTAATCTTAACCCTTACTCCTAAACCTAACCTTACCTCAAACACATTAGCAGTAAATATTCCTAACATTATGTATTTACAAAATAAATCCAGTCTTTTGGTTATGTAATGGTAGTACATAAAGTAGGAGTTAAGGCCCCCGATATAAAGTATAAGCAAAATTTTTCATAAATTGACTGTCCTGAAAATTAGAAATGGCAAAATATGTGCTCTGTAATGATAGCGACAGGTTAAATCTGCATTGAGTGGTGGGTTAGAGCTCTGCCTGTTTGAGTATGACTTTTATATGCTATTGCATCTATAAGCATCATGGTTGATATCAATATTTATAGTCTGATAAAGATTATTGTCACCAGTTTCAATGTTCATGGCTGAGTTATTACTGCCAGACATTTTAATAGGTGCTGCCAGCAACAACATATTGCAGATGACTTTGAACTTCAGTTCAGGTCACAATTAAATTAAACAGAACAGGGCCACACATCTAGACTGATATTTCCGCCTCAATATTTGCAAAAATTTGATTCTATGGTCTGTGCCAAGCAAAATGAAACTCATGTTTTAGGTTTCAGATATCATAACTGTGTATGGGCATAGAAATGCACATTATGGTGTTTGGTGGCTGCACTATTAGCACAGTACAGGCAAACTTGACATTTTAGTCTTATTTGGCTAAAGAAGGATGTTCAATACTCATAACACCCCCTTCATTTGACTGGTAGAAGTCTGCCGTTTGCTTACTGACAGACCCTGGAGTGCATAAGACAGCATGTTCAAAACCCGACACTGATTTTACACTTATTCATGCAGCGCATATTCATCCAATGTTGCAAAATGTATGTGTGTCTCAGTAGGAGATGGAGCTTAAATATTGGATCTGGGCCAGTCTGAGTTTAAAATCTGAAATACAATTATATTAACAACATATTCTGTGCATCACTGAAAAGAATACTAAATTATTTTACTTAAATGTAAAGTGTGTAGTTTTTGCATCACCAAATGCAATTGCAAAATGAATAGTTCCTGAATATCCTCCTGTCTTCCATGGGTCAGAAAACCGATAGCCCTGAGAGCATACCAATAATGTTGTATGCCCTCTTTAATGGGAAAATTGACTTTTTCAACTAAGGCTAAGATGACACATTTGATTAGCAGCAATAATGCTGTTAAATAAAAACGCAGTTGTATGGCTATACCGTTCTGCTGTAACATCAGCGGATAGTTTTTATCGCTGGTCTCCATGGGGAGAGTTGTGTTTCAGGCTTGTTTGTGTTCAAGTGCGATTGTGCGATTGTGCGGTAACTGTTTGTATTCTGAGCTTGCATCGTGCTGTGTAGGCAGTGTAGATGTGTGAGGAAAAATCAGTATGAATGGCCTATATTTGTAGTACACAGAAAAGAGAAAGGCTTTTACTTTAAGGAGGGAGAGAAGATGTTTTAAAACAACATTATTCACTCAGACAACCAAATAAACACCACATACTTTAAGACATTATGATTCCACTACATTTTCATGATGGATGGATGTACTGTATTTTATTAAGCGCACATGCTGATAGATGGATATAGATATTGAGATGGAGAGATGCATAGATTCTACCACACATTTATTTACATCTGCATTGGCATTGAAACATACATTACAGATTTGTTATCGTGTTCAGATGGATGGATGAATGGATGGAAAAAGGAAAATATGAATTTATTCTCAGAGAGCATGTGTCCTCGCTCTGTAGCTCTACTGAAGTAAACAATTTGACATGGTTTGTTGGTTGTATTTATGTGCTTGAGTGGCATCTTTAACACCTCACAAGGAGCTTGGAGACCCGGAGGCGGCAGCTCAAAGCGGACGCGAGCTTCTCCTCTGGGGGGTGAAATTAGCTGGTGCTGATTGGGCATGCAAAAAGCATGGTGAGCGGAACTCGCCGTTTCAAGTCAACAAAGGTAGATGATTATCTCCAGCTGCTTTGCTGAAGTAGCACACACTCAGAACCCTGCTTCAGATTCTTCAGGATGTCTATATATAACTTACCTCTATATTGAGGTATAATCTACAGTTTATTGCTTTTACAGTAAATATCAACTTCATCTCAGTTGATTTTTCTGAAATTCCTTATTAGAAATAAAAATAGAACGAACAAGATGGTACAATACAGATAAGAGTGTAGAGCTAAAGTTAATGTGGTTAGATTAGCTTGGATAATTTGGTGTAGTGAGTTCATATTGTAGTGTCTGACTTCTGATTGCAGGTTTTGTTGGACAATGTGATTTCCATGATGTGGACAATGCGGAAGGAATCATGGAATGTCACAGTTTGGCAAATTTTGGATGAATAAATCAAAAGTAGCGCTGTAAAAATCAAATCAAATCAAATCAAAAATCGAGTTACGATAAGGACTAATGTCTGTGAATATTAAACTGCAAACAGAATGCTATTTAAATATGAAGTCTGCATGTCTCTGTGTGGAAAAACAGTGCAGTTTCATGTTCTACACAAAGTCAAATGTGTGATGTTTGTGGGTTTTTTTCAGCATCTGCCATCTCACTATATGAGGACACACTTCATCTTCAGAGTTGTTTTGAGAATTCACTTAGTGAGCTTTTCACAATTTAATTTGCTAAAATCTATTGCCAAATCAGAAACTATCCTAACACAGAAACTCAAAGTTTTCCTCTACAACCCAAAACAAGAGTTGCTTGAAGTTTTGCTTGAAGAAATTATGACAGAAATAGGTTGCATTTGAATATTATAATGTTCTTTTTTATTGATTGCATTTTAAAAGATGAATTAAATTGTTAAAGTTTTATGCATTCATTTGATTACCACCATTTTTGATAAGAAATTTGCATTCAATCAAAAAACAAAAAAACAAAAAAAACATTTCAGAAAATGTAAAAACATAAAGATAAAACATGTCATAAGGCCATTTATTAATAAATTAATACATTTTCTTACAATTTTATGAATTCACTTGTTTAGACATGCAATTAAAATTAAATAAAAAAATGTAACTTTATTAAACAATCTAGAAAAAATGAAATAGAAAACACAGAATTTGGGAAAATAAAAAACTGTTCTTATATGGCATTAGATCATTTCTGAAACTCTATAGGAGATGAGTAAGATGTTGATAACCCAGCCATTCAGAGTGTAACTTGGATAAGCTCTTACTATTTTTGTGTGGAATAAGTATCAGCCGGTCAGTGAACGGGGGGGTGGGTGTTCTGTTTGAGGCTGATGAAGTCATCTGTGTCCTCCTCACTCCTCTCCCTCTTCCTTCTCATTCAATCAGATCAAGGCTTGATTTGTCCTCGGATCACTCTGGCTGTTTAGCTCTGCTCTTCAGTCTAACCAGGCAACAGAACAACACTGCAAACCGCCTCATTCATATGTACCCACATCAACATATTTGTTTTTGCATCCATCCATCAGCCCGTGAGTGTGCTCTCACTCTCTGTAGCTAGGCTGGACATTTCCCCGTCTTATGGACCTGCCCAAGTAAAGATCTTTTTCTTTTGCTTTTAGTGGTTTAAAATGATCCAGAGAGGTTTGCCCGAGTGCTTTTTGATCACTGCAGTGCTGTGTGAATACCTGTCTGCAGAAGTCTAGTGAGTGCTTGTCTGTTGCTTTTCGATGCCAGAGCATATTAAAAATATGGGATTTTTTAAATTGGAAAAATAAGAAGTTATAATGGAAAATAAAGATTTCAGGTTTCAGGCGCCATTTCACAAACTGATCAATTTGTTACATTGATCGTGTGACTCTTTATACAGGTTATCAGACGTTCTTCCATTGAAGCTTAAGATGCTCTTTAGATCATCCCTAATCATTTTGGACAACATGATCACATGACTGACACAAGCTTTAGTTCACGCAGCTCAAGTCCTGCTGTCATTAAATCAAAAGAGAGACAAACCAAATACATTCTGAACTTCTGTAAAAAAAAAAATTATAGTGTGGTACAATGCTACATTCCATTTTCCTTTGCCAATTTCTAATTTTCCTTTAAAAATTTTCATGCAATATTTCTATTTTCTTTTATTGTAGCTTTATAATTCTCAAAAACAAATTTGACTAGTTTTAGTTAACAGTAGTAATACTGTTGCATGAGGTTAAGCAGCTTTGTTCACCTGGGTTGCTCCTGAGAGCAGAGCTGCGCTCACACTATACCATGCTGCAGAGACCCGTTGCGTCTCCCGAGGCACCGCCCAGATGTCTCACGGTCCACAGTGTGTCTCTCTCTCTCTCTCTCCTTCTGTCTGTGTGTTTTTCCTCTCTCTTTCATTCTCCCTCTTGCAGTGTTCTTCTAGAGGTTCTTGCCCGTCTCTGCAGGATTCTTCAGTCAATGATTGGCCCTGTGTTGCATTGGCTCTCTCATTTATCTCAGCGTTCACGTTCTCTTTACTCCTGAGAATACTTACTTACTCCTTTTATACTTCAGCTTTTTATTCTATAGTAGTATCTCAGCTGGTGTGCAAGAATAGAACCCCATTAAAAATAAAAACTGTGTAGAACCGATGGAATTCTCGAGGTGTGGTGTGCTGCTGATAGAAGTGGAAATCTTATTTTTTCGGTACTGACAGATTCCTCAATCGACTGACCATCAGCAAATGGATTTGGAGTTTGAGTCGCATGGTTAATGAGTTGGTTCATTCAATTTTCTAGTTGTTCGGTTTTTATAATGAGCTGATTTTTTTTACTTGTCCCTTACTGTTTTTTTTTTTCCCTTTGATGTTGTGTGAAGTTCGTGATGGAAGTCCTGTAGTGGTCAATGCTTCTGTGCAAATCTCTATTGATGTGATGTGTAAAAAGTAAATAATGAGTGGTTGTTTGTTTATCAGTCTGATTTATGAAGTCTTTCTTGGTAATATTAAATATCTCTAAATCTAAATGTAAAATAAAATAAAAATATAGACCATGCTGAACATGTGCTGATAAAGACGTCTTTATTTGCAAAGTTGGCTAAATCTGAAATGTCTTTTGGGGAGTAAGCACTACCTCTAAGCACTAATATGTTTTTTTCACTTCCTTTCTCACTTTATTTTAGATTTTATATTCTAACCTGTGAAGTGAGTGTATGAAAATATGAAAAAAGTTATTATTTTGTCATTTTCACTTGTCTGGAGTCCTTAAGAGGACACTGTTCTTCTGTGCTCTTGTGAAATATTATGTTTCAGGTGAGGGTAAATATGCTGACACATGAAGGTGAATAGACGGACATAAATATCATAATCCATTTTGTTCTCAGTTATAGTGTGGGTCAGCAGATGTACTCCACCTTTGTGATTAGTGTGGCTAAATTTCATCCATGGGGAAAATTATACAAGATTCTGCTGTCACACAATGGAAGCCCTTTTGCCACAAAAATCCTCTCTGCTTTTGTCTGTTTCTTTTTTTTCTTTCTTTTACACTCTTTCTGTACTTTCTTCTGAACATGCACATTTTCTTTGGGACTTTTTATATCCCACCAAATGAATGCAGTGAAGGCTTCTTCCATTATGGATGTTTATCAGTAGTGAGGGAGAGATAGAGCTGGATCTCCTGCAGTGTTCACAGGATGGGTGCAGTAGAAATAAGCACGAGTGAGAGGAGAAAAATAGAGGAAGTGTTCTTCTGTGCTGTTGAGGGTATCATGTTTGTTCTCTTGATATTGCATCTTTTCATCTTTCATCCACTGAAAGGAGTGACAGAGCGCTATGTTTCTCATCTGATGAGAGCTTTAGAGAGATGATCAGAGCAAGATCAGCTCATGTCAATGAAATGGTGTCAAATATCTCCACAAGTTTCCACAGTTATTCTCGGAGGGAGTTCTCTGATTGGGATCTGAATATATATTTGTTGTATGTATATGTATGTTCACTCTGTAGCACTCTGCTATAGAAATGATGTACATTTTAAAGCTAAGAAGAACACGGATGCATTTATTTCTAGGAACTAGTGTGCAGTTCATGAGAGGTTATGCTTTTATCTCTGTAGTTTCCTGAAAAAGACATGGGAAAAAAACATGTGTGTTCTGAATACATTTTGCCGTGGGTGTTAGTTGTGTGTAGGAGAAGGTGCCATTAAAGGTCCAGTAAGCGACTTCTTTAAAATACCACACATAAAATGTCCCTACCACCTGACAGATATCACTGAAATAGGTACCCTGAGAAATTACGCCTGTCTCTGTGACAGCCATACTCTGTAAACAGAAAAAAAAAGAAAAGAAAAAAAAGAGTTGTATGAGTAGAAAACTAGCTATGTGTCTCTGCTTTTATATTTTTGCAGAGAAGTGTTATTATCCTGGGCCCTGTGATGGGCAACTCTCTAAAGTCATAGGTATATGCTATGTTCACACTGTAAGACTTGGTGCTTAGTGCTGATTGATTGCTCAGATCTGATTTTTTTTTGTTGGTATTTATAGGTGAAGTAACTTATTTACTGTGATATTTGGATAATCCAAGAGCTTTTTGACCCTGCACAGACAGCAACGCAGCTGACACGTTCAAGGCCCATAAAGGTAGGCTCCTGCACCGGCAGCATTTCGTGAATTTGTGGCAAATATTGACAAGGAAAAGAAGAAATTGTTGAATAAAGTCTTTATTTTTGTTTTCTTTGCTCACAAAAAGTATTCTCTTAGCTTCATAAAATTAAGGTTGAACCACTGATGTCACATGGACTATTTTAATGATGTCCTTACTACCTTTCTGGGCCTTGAACGTTTCAGTTGCGTTGCTGTCTATGGAGGGTCAGAAAGCTCTTGGATTTCATCAAAAATATCTTAATTTGTGTTAAGATGAACCGAAGATGAAAGAAGGTCTTGCGGGTTTGTAACGACATGAGATTGAGTAATTAATGACAGAATTTTCATTTTTGGGTGAGCTATCCCTTTAACATCTGCCAAAACAAAGATGAAATGAGAACAATGATAATAGTAATACTATTAATAATTTTTACAATATTATTACATATAAAAACACAAACATTGTTGTAGATCATTTCATTATTTCATAAAGCAGAAATAAAAAATTACTTAAAAACTCTTCAGCATATTGCTTCTCATACTCTTAAACATTAAGATCATTTTGTTTAATTTTTAGTGATATGTGGTATTAAATATGTGAGGGTGGCCCCGCACACACCGATTCAGCCCGATTTCACCAATAAGCCCCTCATGTCCCCTCTAGTTCATTTGTTCTTTGTTGATGGTGAAGTGCCGTTGAGGAAATCACAAGCGGCCTCTCTGTCTGGGCTGCACTGCTGAGCAGTTCAGAGAAGAGAACTAAAGGGCTCTGCAAAAAAAGCAAAATGCACTGATTACGTTTCTTCGTTAATTTAATTCGCTGCACTGCCTTCCCTAATGATGATGAGATAATGTGCCGGAGAACACACTGAGCTGTCACAGTGGGCACTGCATGTACAAAAGACCCCAACCCGAATGAACTGCTGAAAACTGAAAGCAAGAACAGTTGAATGGTAAAGCAGTGCTTTAACAGAATAAACTTATCAGAAAAATGCACAAGGAGTCATGAGGAAAGAAGAAAATCCAGCTAGTGTGCCTTTTTGTTTCAGCGGGGCTGTGTGGTGATTTGTGTGTGTGTGTGTGTGTGTGTGTGTGTGGTAGTTCCGCTGTGGCAGAATCAGGCCTAAAGGTGGTAGATGATGTGTTGTGAAAATGTTAATTTGTGTAATACATCTAATACGTGGCTCCCTTGAGGTGTTGAGGTGCATTAAGTCCAGGGTCTTTGATACCCTGGCTGCAGCCAAAAAACAATTTCTTTTTATAAAAAATTCATAAGCTCATAATTGTTTCTCTCATGCTTAGCGTTCTTTGCTGACATATACTTTATTGCCTCTAATATTAGGCTGAGTCTTCATCCATCTACAGGAACTCCCTCTGATATTCATTCAAGAATTGTTTGCACACATATACACTGTAAGAAAATAATTCTGTAAAAAAAAAAAAAAAAGAAAGAAAAAGGATTATGTCCTGGCAGAAAATGACCAGTACATGTTATGTTTACAGATTCCTGCAACCCTAAAACACAACATCATGCATAATTCAAAATACAAATAAAACACCTGTTAGAATCAATTCGGACAATTTCTTCATATTAACACGGTACATCGGCTGTATTTTTACATGCATTTCATACTAATTTTTAATTAACATTTAGTTTAAATATCATATAATTTGAGTTATTTGTAATAGCGAAGGAGGGTCAGTTTATGTTATAAAATATTATGTGGTGCAACTACCTAAAATGTAAGCATATTTATGAATGAATCACAGTAACAGTTTTCATGAAAATATTAAGCAGCAAAACTGTTTTCAACATTTATAATATGAAATGTCTCTTAAACAACAGATCAGCATATGAGAATGATTTTTGAAAGAACGTGACACTGACATACATACATACATACATATTTAAATAGAAAGCAGTTATTTTAAACTGTAACAATATTTCACAAACTGTACTGTATTCTTACTGACCCAAAACTTTTGAACTGTAGTGTATAAAACTTGATGGTTACGCCACAGGATATATGTAGAGTCATTAAACTGAAACTTTATTACAAATGGTAGAAATGTTTTTCAAAAGCATAAAGCCAACATGAATACAAAGAGTGTGTTTTTAAGATCTTGGCACATGTGTTGTAATCTTTTTTTTCTGTGGAATTGGCAAACCTGTCATTTGTAAAATTCTACTCCAGCCCACCCTTGTATATTTTCTGGCTAATTTGTTAATGCTTCCAGCTGCCAAATAGATAACATATTTAAATTCATTCAAACAATTCCACAGATTAATCCTTTAAAATCAGCATACAAAATGTGGAAAAAAAGAAAAGAAAACAAAAAAAAAAAAACCTGCAGAGTGAAGCTGGGCTTAAAGCTGTGGTGTGTCTCTGTTTTTACTGGAATCCCTCCTGAAATCCACAGCAGGTTTTCACTAGACTAGCATCCTGATGAGTGGGGTAGAACGCTCCGGGCTTCCAGTGAATGAAGCCAGTCACATGTCTTTCCTGAGTTGGTAGTGCTTGTGAAATGTGCATTTGTGTGTTAAGCAGAAGCAGAGGTGTGCCATATGGCTGGAGAATGGCAGTCTGCAGGGGATTGTTTCAACAGTGGCTAAAATGCTATTGCCCCGGCATGGCACTCTCAATAATGCTCCCCAGAGCTGTAGTAGAGCACCGCTGGGGAGAAGAAAAGTCTGTTTCCACAGCCAGACACACCGCCGATCTCTTCTGCCCCTTCATTTAGGGCACAAAAGAATGACGGACAACCTCAGGCTTTCTGTTCAAGCTTCATAAAACACGAAAGGTTTTTCAGCAGAGCGAATCAGATGGAAATGCACCTTTCCTGCTTTCAGAAAGTTGGAAACAGTGGCCATTTTGTTTCCACACCTCTTTTTTTTTTCATTCAGAAAACAATTTCACCATCATTTTGCTTTTTCAAGTCTGCAGGGAATGAGTCATAGAATCCAGACTGTGGATTTTCATTTCATAATTTCACCTGGTTAGACGACAACATTTCCATACCTCAGTATAGTTTTCGACGTTCACCAATCTTCCTCTCGTTTTAAATCATGTCTAACGTGGAGGCGGCAGCACAAAGCACATTACGTTCCCCACAAGGCACAGCATGCCAGACAAGCTCTTTCTGTTCAAGAACAGTGTTAAACAATGATCCACAAGGTGGTGCTAAATTGAAATTCAATAATGGTAGATCATTCCGTTTAGGACAGCGGGTCGATACCTATTGTTAATGTGATGTCAGGCCCTAATGCCAGTCCTGGTCTATTTTTAGACCTGCATACATTTCCCACAATGCAGGTGTACAGGGTGGATGTGCATCAGAGACTTCAGTCCTGTGCTTCTTGGAGTTTATTTCTTCACCGTCAGACTCTTTTCTCCACTGTTATTATTAACATTGTTTATATTTTATAAGTAACTCTTTTTAGCATCCAAAAACATGCAGGGTCTTGTATTCCAAAGGTTATAATGCAGTTAATGTCAAGCGTGCAAAACAAGCACATTTGGATTTGTGCCGAATGTGAGAGTTACATGAGTTTATTTGTATATAATTTATTTTTGTATTTAATGATAAATGTTGTTTATAATAAATCACACAAAAATGTATGTTTGTTATGCTAATTTATGCTGTTTTCATTCCTGTTCTATTCTGAATAGTATGGAAGCCTGTTCCCACCATGGAATAAAAAATTGCTACTTTTTGATCTCTTAATTCTGTCTTTCTTTCTCTCAGTTCCTGTCTGTAAAAGTCTAAAAACTAAAGAAATTCCAAGGGAAAAAACAGGATTGTGAATTTCTATACAGTAATAATTAGAAGAGTCAGAATTGCGAGATGTTAAAGGGATAGTTCACCCAAAAATGAAAATTCTGTCATTAATTACTCACCCTCATGTTGTTCCAAACCCGTAAGACCTTCGTTCATTTTCGGAACACAAATTAAGATATTGTTGATGAAATCTGAGAGTTTTCTGCCCCTGCATAGACAGTAACGTGACTGACATGTTCCCAGACCCAGAAACTTAGTAAGGACTTTGATAAAACAGTCCATGTGACATCAGTGGCTCAACTTAAATTTTGCGAAGCTACGAGAATACTTTTTGTGCGCAAAAATAAAAATTTATTGAACAATTCTTCTCCCTGAGTTAACGTCTTCCGCCATTTTGGAGAGTACCACGACACATGTGCGCGCTTTCCCCAGAACGTAATCAGTATCGTTTGTTTGTTTGTTTTTTGCACACAAAAAGTATTCTCGTAGCTTCGCAAAATTGAAGTTGAGCCACTGATCAGACCCAGAAACGTCACATGACTGGGAACATTTCAATTGTATTGCTATCTATGCAGGGTCAGAGAGCTCTCAGATTTAATCAAAAATAACTTAATTTGTCGGCGCCAATAGCCTCGTGGTTAGTGCATTGACATACAGCGCAACCCGAGTTCGATTCCCGTCTCGAGGTCCTTTGCCGATCCCACCCCCTCTCTCCTCCCAGTGCTTTCCTGTCGTCTCTCTCTACTGTCCTGTAAAAAGATTCATAAAAAGCCCATTAAAAAATAAATAAATAACTTAATTTGTGTTCCGAAGATGAACAAAGGTCTTACAGGTTTGGAACAACATGAGGGTGAGTAATTAATGACAGAATTTTCAGATGATTTTTTTTTGGACCTGAAATATGGTGCATTTTTAAAAAAAAAACTCCTGCCATTGTTATCTGTCACATAATCTTGACTTCATCTACCTAGTGAAACCAGTACTCTCAGCAGCTCTTCTTTTGGTCTGTTTGTGGTGGCTAAAGCTGCTGTTTTTTGTCTGGATGCCTGAGGGCAGGACAGACAGGTGAGGTGCAGACTGGCTGTTGTCTTCTGACAAATACCGCAAGAGGATATGGCAGGGATCGGGGGGTTATGGCAGTTAAACCACAGAGCGAGTTTGGCAGTGAAAGTATGACTCACGATCACCTGCTTCTCTCTTAGTCACTGACTCACACTCCTTTTTATTGATGGAATACTAGCACAGATTGATCTGCTCTTACTCATATATCAAAGTGTTTTGCAGTATTTCACACATGATATTCAGATAGAGGCAGATTTTTGTCTAAGCTTTGTTGGTTTAAAGGTGAAGTGTGTAATTTTGGCATCAATAGCAACATCAAACTTCAATGCAAATTAACAATTTAGAAGAGATTTGGGAAATTTGATGCAGTTTGATTTGATACACCTTGTCACCTCTTTTTCTACTATTATTTAGTAAAAGAAAGATGCTGCTAATTGTAAATTAGTGCTGATTTTACTAATTTACTGTGAATGGCACTATTATATATGAAATGTTTGAACAAAATATAATTTTCTTCCCCCAAGGCTGCATTTATTTGATCAAAAATACAGTAAAACAGTAATATTGTGAAAAATGTAAATTTTCTTAAATTGTAATTTTGACATTGTGATGGCAAAGCTTAATTTACATCTGCCTTTACTCCAGCCTTCAGTGTCACATGATTTTTCAGAAATCATTGTGATTTGTTGCTCAAGAAACATTTAAAAAAAAAAAATTATCAATGTTGAAAACGGTTGTGCTGCTTAATGTTTTTGTGGAAACCATGATAAATTTTTTTCAAGATTCTGTGATGAATTGAAAATTCAAATGAACAGCATTTATGTGAAAGAAATATTTTGTAAGAAAGAATACAAAGTCTTTATTGTAATTTTTGATGAATTTCATTTCTTAAAAAAAGACCCTACATTTATTTATATAATTTAAACATTGTGGAAGATATTATTGCCTAAAATGTTATTATATTATGTAAGGAGCACATGTATTTACATGTGTGTATGTATGCGTATACATATTCATATTATTATTATTATTATATTGTATTTAATTTTGAAAAGTTGTCTGTTCTAGTGAATAAACCATTTCATACCCGGATAATATCAATATCAACTTCTCAATAGCAGTATATCATAGCACTTCACCCTGATATATAAGTCATGCACAACTTAATATCTTACTGGGTTGTGCCGTTCTGCATGATTGTGCTGCACTTTTCTCCTTGACCACCAGTTTCCTCTCTGGCTCCCAGGGGCTCCACCCATAGAGTGCTCCTTCACTCCAGGCATTAACTGCCCTCCATTATTAATGAGCATGTCATACCGTGGTGCTCCTGCTCTGATCTGAGCACAGTCCACGGGACTGTTGTCAACAGGTTATTGAGTATGTCCTCTTCCACCTTCAGCCTACCAGAGGTCTCATAACAGATTTAATGACTCGCTCATTATGTAATTGTGTGGATGAACTAGTTTCAATAAGGGCTGTTGGGCAGATAAGGTAATTTTGTATTAATGGAGTTTTATGCTAGGAAGAGAGAATAAGGTGGCTTTCCAGACCACCTTAGATAGAGCAGGTCTGTACTAATTCCGTCACGACATATGTATTCTCTCATATAGTGCCATATCACTTTCTTATGAATAAGTTATAGATGAAAACATCATGAATTCTTTATGGAATCTGACATGAATGAGATCTTCTCACAGTGTTGTATATTGCTCCTCAAAACTATAATCATCTTACTTGAAAAAGTCCTGTGATCTGTGTAACTTCATGCTGTTTGTAGCATAAGAGGGTTATCCTCTGTAACCCAAAACCAGCAGGAGATCCTTGATGTTAAAGAATATCCAAACCAGCTCTTATCTCTGTTTTTTAACACTCAGTCCTGCTATATGAAGGATTTCAAGAAGTCCAGTATTTGCCGTAATATTTGAAAGGGTAAAACTTTTGTCTGAAGTATAGTCATCAGTTTTCAATAGTGAAAAACATATACAGGGTCGTGACAGAACAATCAGGAGCTGGGATAAATAAATTGTATGTGTAACCAATATCCCATGTGTAAGCTGATTTGTATACTTGATTTATTTTTGCAATAACTCTAAAAGCTGTATTTGCTCATGGAAGGGTGTAATGGAGCGATCCATGAAGTCAATTAGCAGCAACCCAGCAGCATTACCTGTCTGTTAACCTATGTGTGTGAGTAATGCTGAATGAATGCGATCCTGAGCTCTTTGTGATGGAGCACTGTTGTTATGGCCTATGGCATTCAGATGGAGACTTTTCCTTATTCCTCTTTTCCAGGTGAATACAATTGTACAATTGGTACAATTGTGCATTGTGCAAATTGGGGTATGCTGGAGTAACATACAATGGGATGTGGGAAAATGCATGAGATGGACCATTAAATTGATTAAATGGTAGACAGTCCATGTATTTTGATGTGAAATGTCTAAGTGATAAATCTTGATAAACTTGATATAATATAGAAAATAAGAAAATATAAAAGAGTTAAATATAGGACGGTTTAGGCTCCTCGCAATACATCCATTGCAATATAATGCATTACAGTAATGAATTCCAGTGACATCTGCAAACATTGTAGAGCAAATTCTTGAGGAATGTTTTGTTTTAGACTGTAAATGTTGAAGTTGATTGCCCTTGGACTGTACATTGAGGAACGGAATCATTCAGCTGATGGAGAGGAAGAGTCAGAAGATGATGTATCCAATTGAGCAAGCTTTGTTTAGGTCTTTCATTCCTGAAGGTCATTGCAGGTGTGCATGATACAACGGTCTGTTCGTCCTGGCTGTGAGAGTGAGCTGAAGAGCTTTTGTTGTCTCTTTGCTGAGGAAGCTGTTGGGAACTTTTCCAGAATGCTGATAGCCATGAAATAAAGATTTTCAGTTATCTGCAGATGCTTGTATTTGTGAAACTAGTCTGTGAAATGCTGTTATTTAAGGTCTCTGTTTTTACAGCAAGATGTTAGTCTACTTGGCAATGTCACCTCCGATCCATCTTTATTTGTTTCTTCCCAATGAACAAACCTGTTATGTCAGCTAAGTTGTGATGAAAATTGAAGAAATTAACAAAGGAGTTTTTATTGTAAGTTTTGTCTGTTATTATTAGTTCTACTAGTTTTTATTTTATTTTATTTTATTTTATTTTATTTTATTTTATTTTATTTTATTTTATTTTATTTTATTTTATTTTATTTTATTTTATTTTATTTTATTTTATTTTATTTTATTTTATTTTATTTTATTTTATTTTATTTTATTTTATTTTATTTTAAAAACACATAATATTAATGGTACTTAAGTAGATCCAATCAGCTCCTTGCAATACTTTTGCAAAACAAAAAAAAAACAAACCAAAATAAAAAATAAACTTAACCTCATACTTGTATATATTGGAAGGATCAAATGTAATAATTTGAAACTCAATGATTGGAAACCCCCATAAAGGTCGACAGGGTAATCAAAATACTGGTTCAGTTATATTTATAAACCGCAGCTTTTTCAAAAAGCTGTTACCTTTATGAAAATGTTGTATAAAACCCCATAATTAAATTTTCTTAAACACGTTTTCCATTAGAATTCTTTGAAAAGGTTAATAAACTTCATGTACAGTCCCTCACAAACACACACGCATTCTTGTGTGAGATTGATTTAGGTACATCTGATAACATTTTTCCGGCCTTGAATGTCTGTGATTCTGGCTACACAGTCTCCATGGCAACGGGGCCCGTCAGCATCATCGCCCAGCTGTGCAGTGTCATGCATGCCCAGACTCTCAAACCCTCGTACTGCTTCAGTGACGCTCCTGTGCAGTGCAATCTTCCTCCAGTTCCTGTCATTCATCAGAGTCCGCCTCTGCCTTATTTAGTGTGGGCAAAATATTAAAAAAACATAAAGTGTAAAACTCTTTGATAGTTAAATGCTTCATAGATTTGAGAGTTTCTGCTCTACTGACTCTGAACTCCATTAAAGAATGTCTCATAATGAGACATTTATCAGACTACCATGTGGTGTAGGCACTAGGCAGGTGTGAAGCCATCAAAGGCTTCAGGCTCTCACAAACAGCGGCAAGTCTTTTCTCCTCTCATCTGTTTTGCCATATCATGAGTTTGTTTACCATCAACTAATGGCTTTGTCATAAGTATCAAACACTAGAAATGTTAATATGCGGCTTTAAATTAACTCCTTGTATCCTGGGTTTCTTTTGCATCGGAGAGTTGAATCAAGGCTCTTCAAGTCTTTTTTTAAGGTGTCTGGCATGGATGAGTCATCTCCCGCTGAAGAGAGGAAAGATAATAGATCACAGGTATATGCTCACTAGAAGATATCACAATAAGTGGCCATTAGCCAGACGAAGATATATACAGTTTTTTTTTTTTTTTTCAGATGCTGGAAGAGTACAGCGGTTTGCATAATTAATTTACTGTTAGAAGGTCCATGAGCATTATAGCTGTGAGCAAACAAACAAAATGCAATCAAAGTGCAGTCGTCATTTTTTTAAAAATGAATAACTAAATTGCAAGACACTTAGATACTTTAAAACTATATCCATTATTTCATATAAGTTCATAGTGGAAAACAGTTCATTAGCATATTTTATTTAAAAGGATTTAAGTCATTTCAAATAATTACAATGTAATACTTGAAATAAAAGATAGCTGTATGAATAAAGGCCATGTAAAGGAGAAATATAGCAAGTAAAAAATATAAGTGCTGTTTGTATTATTAGATGTTTTCTCATATTTGACACACAATAATATTTTTAATTTTTTTTTTTTAATAAAAGTACTAAATAAAGTATTATAGGCACCATTAACAGGTGATTTGTGTTTCTTAGACTAGTGATGGTAGGCAGATTTGCAGAAGTTTGTTATAAAGTTGCTTTGGATAAAATTGTGTGCTAAATGAATAAGTGGATATAAAGGAAAATGAAAAATGTTACCCTGTCTCAGATTTCTGTTTCTGTAAACCCTTAAAAAGAGTTGAAAAATGTATGAATGGTGTATGTGTCAGCCTGAGAGATCTTTATCTTCTGGATTGTAGTGTTTTTGAAGAAAAAATGCCTAAAATGTTAACTTTGCTGTTAGCTTTCAGTATGTTCCATGTATTAAACCAAATCTGGGTTGCAATTATACTTCCACAAGTTTTTGAGTGACACAAATGCTAACATTGTTGTATAATCAATGAAGTTCCAGTAATTCTACCACAAAGATGTTCAATTAAACTCCTATTCCCCTTCTGAAATGAAATGTCATGGGAAATATAGTTTTGTGTCTCAGACGCTATTTAATGGAAATGGCCATTTTTTGTTCTGTTTATACACTTCTGTACATTTATTTATTTGCGCTAATCGGCTGCTGTGTGAAAAGAACAGGACTGGAAATGTTGATGCATTTAGCCTAGTTTGACTTGCACCCTGGGGAAGGTTAGGTCTGTAACGATCAGCCGTTTAATCACTGTCTCTATGATACTTGGTCTTCCTCCTTGTGGACTAGGCTGTTATGCCAAGGTCCTTTGAGGTTTGCATGTGTGCGTATTGTGTTAATATCTGTACATGTACAGTATGTGTTAGTATGTTGACTGGAATGGTCCTTGTAATTGTGTTTTGCAGTTTGGTTTTCATCTGTTCGTAATGCCTCCATTCACTGCAGTAGTCCTTGTAAATAAAGCAATATCACTCAAACCTAAAACACATGATCCTAAAGCCCAATAAAAAATGAGTTAATATGGAGTAACTTGCTCTTTAGACACACTAAATTTGTCTGTTTTGGCCTGTCAATGAAAATACAGTAGTTCCAAACAAAGACACAGCAGATTTAAAGGATTAGTTCACCTAAAAGTGACAATTAGCTGAAATTTGTTTCTTCATCAGGGTGGATTCATCTGAGAAATTAGCATTACATCACTTGCTCACCAGTGGATCCTCTTAAGTGAATGGGTGCCGTCAGAATGAAAGTTCAAACAGCTATAAACATCACAATAATTAGCGATCGACTTGACTCCAGTCAATCAATTAACATTCTTGTACATTTTAACTTTAAAAATAGTAGAGGTGTTTCATTCCTGAATGAACAAATCTATTAAATGAGTAATTCATATAGACATTGATTTGATTAGTTCATGAATGAAATAAGCGTTTTGGATGTGTAATTTGTGTTCTCTCTACCCTAAATCCAGCCTAAATTCAAGATTAATAATCTCAAATGCTGACATTGATTTGTTTTTGAATGGATCAATTGATGAATGCTTGAGTGACTTGGTCATAAAGACAACCACTTGATTGGTTTCAGCATTTTTGAACCAATTGGTTGAATGAATGATTCAATGACTCAAAGACAGCCACTTGTCGCCACCTATTGGCGTCATGATGTAATCTCCAGAAAGAGTCATTAAAAACCTCAGTGCAGACAAGCAGAGTCATACTAAAGGTTAAAACTCCCAATCAGATTTGAGAACTGACTATTGTATAGCAATGCTGCCTGTAAAATAACATTGTTTTTCTTTTGTAGTTTCTCCTGTAATAATCACAGAAAGGTTTTTAATACACTGCTGAACTCACTTGTAAGAATGATTCATAAAAACCTCCCTGATCCTCATCCACCCCAGAGCAGAGATTAAGACTCAAGCACGAGTGTTTGTCAATTAATGTTATAATGGAGAAGTTAAATGGAAGCATGAGGCTCATTTGGATGTATTTAATCAGATTTAATACCTGTTAGTACGCCTTGTGTTTCTGCAGGGGAAGGGAAGGCCCACGGCTCCCTCTGATTGGCTGAAAGACAGCAGTGTCAGTCCCTCATTGGATGGCTTGCCTGTCATGTTTTTTCTTGTTGCTATGTTTAGTAGGGGAATAAGGGTGGTGCAAAGGACAAGGCTGGTCACATTCTCATCACCTTGAGGTGGTCGAATGGCCTTGCTGATGTCTTCTGTCATTTGCCATTTATACATATGTCAAGATGTTGTTACTCCACGCTGTGGGAGGACGTTAGGGAACACTAAAGGAAATGAAAAGAGGGAGACAATGAGCAACACAGATAAGACCTCACAGGCACTGATGTTGGTCTGAGAGATAGTGACAGAGTCCGGATGCCCCAGGAGATCAGACCGGTTTTCCCCACCCCCCGCTTGCATAAGTCCAAATCTGTTGCCTTTGCAGAAGCTAAAATAGCATCAGCCATGTCAGCAGGCAAGGGTGCTTACGGCAGTGAAAGGTATGAAAATTAAAAATTTAAAAATTGACAGAGGAATGAGGCTGACTTCAGGCTTCTGTCTCGCCTCATCCTCTCTTCGTCCGTTTCTGGCTTGTACTTTCTCTGTTTTTTGGGCTGCAATGGAGTATGCTCAGGAAGGAAACACACTTCAGAGGTTTGATTTGACAGGAAGAGTTGTTTTTGTTTATATTGTGACAGATGTTACATTCCCTACTGATTTATTACTGTCAGACCAAGCGGAAGGAATTTATGGGAAAAAATTGTTTATCTCTCAAAAACAGAATGAAAGAGTCTCTAAAGTATGTCCTCATTTAACTGTAGGCCCACTGGGATACCGATGCCAACATTTGTGCCTGATTTGTTCTACAGACTTCTGAACAAAGATTCTACTAAATAGATTGAGTTTGTATCATGTTTCTGTGTAATGTATGGGATATTTACCCAAAGTGAATTAAAGTCAGCATGAGTTGCGTTAGTAGAGCAGGATATACATAATAGAATGGAATCAGACAAAAAGAAAATTTGCTGAAGCAATGGCTATTACTGTAGCCCATGTACTAATGTAGTCAGAATCAGGTTATTATAGTTAAGACTAGTGCTGTCAAACAATTAATCGCGATTAATCACATCCAAAATAAAAGTTTTTGTTTACGTAACGTATGTGTGTGTACGGTGTATATTTATTATGTATACATAAATACACATGCATGTATATATTTAAGAAAAATGTTACTTATATATTAAATATATTTATAAATAATCTAAATTATATGAATATACATGTAACTATTTTCAAAATATATACATGCGTGTGTGTGTGTATTTCTACAGTATATACATAATAAATATACACAGTACGCACACGTATGTTATGTAAACCAAAACTTTTATTTTGGATGTGATTTTAATCGTTTGACAGCACTAGTTAAAACTAAAATCATTAAAAGAAATGTTATTTGAAATCAGTGTTAACTGAAATGCATATAAAATAACATTAAAAAAGTCATGTTAAAATCAAAACTTCTTATTTTTGTTTAGTTTAACCTCATTTACAGAAATAACTCAAATTAAAACTGAAAAAATTAAATAAAGTAAAATAATAATGAAAACTGGGCATAAATAAATAATAAAAATTACAAAAACACAAAAATACTAAAACTTGTAATTTTTTAAAATGTTAAATATTTAATATAAAATGTTTTTATATTTAGAAAATATAAACATGTTTTGAAAATATTAATATAAATTATAATAGTATCTCGATATGAAAATAACACTGGTCAGATTAAAAGGCATTTTTTCATTATCAATAAGACCAGAAATGTACATTAATAATCCGAAACAAAATAGTAAGTAAAAATAACATGGCACTGATTTTTTTTGCCTTAATTTAAAAACTAAATTATTACATAAATTGAGTTTAAAACCCGTCTTGAGCATGTTTTTAGTTTCTGAATTGTGATCTTAATTGCTACTAATTTTTATAGGGCATGAAGCCATCATTATTTATTTCTTTAATTATGTCTGCTATCTTGCTTATTTAATTTAATATTTTTTTCACTACTTTAATGTCATTGACCCAGTCAAGCATCAAGAGATTTCTATACTGAGCCAGCTCAATTCTTTCTCACAAAGGACAAGTGTTTTCACCCCAAACCACTCCATTAGCCCCCGTATATGCCTGTCAATAACATTCAATCATGATGTAATATCTCTGACATTTCTGCACCTGCCTGTTTAGCTTCAGAGTTCTCATTCAAGTGCCTAACATAACATATCCGTAATTGCATCTTGTAATTTAGCATTTTATTCAGGCTTTTGTGTAAGCCACAATCCACATGCATGTACCTAAATCACTGTCCTTTCCTCACCACAACATCCAGATAGTGGAGCCTAAATGTGACAGAAAAACTTGTCATTTACACCTCCGTTTTGACGTTTCTCCTCTCCAGTGCCGCACTGACTGGACTAAGCTCTGACTTGTTTAGAGTCTCTGACAGGAATGAGAAAGACTCAGGAACAGTCCAGGGATTTACTGAGTGTCAGCCAGCCCATTCAAATTGTCTTGTTTCCACAGCACTCAAAGGCATCACTCACTCTGTACCTTTCACAGGGTTGGCTATTAATAGAACAGAGTATGGGTAAAATCGCCCTGTCTCATGCACCCGGTCTCAAAGCTCCAGAGAAGTCAGAGTCGGCCTGTGGTGTGCTCAGATAAGGCGCTTGAAAGAACATTCTCAACAGCAAGTAATTGCTTTTCATTGTAAGGCTGTATCTGATATAGTGTACGGAAATGAATCGGCTTCTTAGTCCTTTATGATGAACATTTTCACATGTAGAAACGGCATTTATAACTCTGCAATGGGTACCTTGCATTTTAATGATATGGTTTTAAGGAGATTCATCAAAATTCGATTTGCATCTCCTGAATGAAATACCACTTGCAGAGCAGCAAAAGATTCGGGGTGAAGCTTGGTTGATCTTTAAATGTGTTAAAATCTCCATTAACATCTCATCAACTCATATTAATTTTCGATTATTTCCTGACCCGTAGCAGTGCTGGCAAAGCTGATCTCAGTGATCACAGAGCGTAAACACACCCATGATGCAGCATCACTGCAGCACAGTATTTAAGCGGACCAAATCACTCCCCACAGGAGCTGAATATACACTACCTGTCAAAAGTTTGAAATTGATTAGATTATGTAATGTTTTGGAAAGATGTCTCTTATGCTAATACAATACAAATACACTGTTTTAATTCATTTCATTTCTGTGATGGCAAAGCTGTTTTTTCCCCCAATGTCACGTGATCCTTCAGCAAGACTAATATGCTGAGTTGGTTTTATGATTTTTTATGATATGATATGAATTCTTGCAGCTTAATATTTTTATTAGAATTATTTGATAAATAGAAATTCAAAAGAACAGCATTTATATGAAACAAAACACCTTTTGTAACAATTTAAATGTCTTTTACTGTCACTTCTGATCACATAAATGCAAATGTCTTTCTTTCTTTAGAATACAGATTGATAGATGGATAGATCATATTAATTTTGCATTAATTATAATTATTATAATAATATTAATAGTATAATAAAATGGCAATATATATTTACTTGTTGTATATAATTAGTAATAATAAACTAAATTGAATGCTTTAAAACATTTAATTATAAGCTTTGTATTTTTACAAATAATATAAATTTTTTAATAACAAGTAATTCATAATGAAAAATAAAATATATTATCAGTATTTCCAGTTTCAGTATGCTGAACATACTTAAATCAAGATACATTTACCCCAGAAGCAAAATGATGATGAAGATTATTTAAAAAAAGAAAAGAAAAAAAGTGAGTTCATGCTTTTAAAAAAATTGGCAAATGGGTTAAGAAAAATTAATGTAATTCAAAAGAAAAACGTTTATTTTTCTTACCCACTGGCAGACATTTTTCATATTTTAAGCATTAACTCACTCAATTTTGATAATTTATTCAGAAAACAAGACCTAATATCTTATGTCATTTTGCTTCTCAAGTAAATGTATCTTGATTTAAGAATGTTTAGATATATATATATATTAGGGCTGCAACTAACGATTATTTTAATAATCGATTAATCTGTCGATTATTTTTCGATTAATCGATGAATCGGATTTTAAAAAGAAAAGAAAAGCATTCATTTCCAACCCTTTATTCAAAAACAGAACTAAAATCTTTAGAAAGTGCACAAACATGTTGCTCCTTGAACATCCCTGAGCTGTTATAATAATAATAAAATAAAATAAAATGGACTAACACAAAAACATACACATGTATGCTTTACATCTGCCAAATATATAGACTTTTTGGGGTGCAAAAATTAAATAATTTAACAACACTGCGTCGTTAGCGTTGGTATTGTATCAGACACTTGCACTTAACATTATATGAAAATCAAGCTCAAATGGAGTTAACAATGTTTTTGAACAGAGAATGACGGAGATGGAGTGTTTTGTCTGTCATTAGAACGGCTGTAACTGTTATCTGAAGCAGCAAGTGCATTATGCTTTCATCAACTTTTACAGGTTATATAACTTTGATTGTAGCTATATGGGCGCTTAGTTTTTTCTTGTTGTTTAATACACTTGGCCAAAATCTCAAATTAAGCGCTTATGCACATAATGCACAGGATATTTAAAACGTATATAGACAGCAAATAACTAATTCTTCTCCACTCTTCAAACACACAAAAACATTATCCTTTACTGACATAGTGTTTGAGTAAAGAAAACGCTGTACTATTCAAACACCAATTATTTATTCACCCTTGCATTGCGAAAAAGCAGAGATCTCATCTTCTCCAGGCTGTGCGCGGCGCGTCAATCTGAACGGAGGCGGGGTGAAGTTACGAGGTCTCGCTGAGAGCTCGATGATCCAATGGCGTTACGAAGTTTTACTGACAAGTTATATTAATGCTTATCATTGGTTTACTATTTTTAAAACTCTCTGATTTAAAATAATAAAACGAATTATAAGCGACTCAAGTTTGGATAATTTTTCACAGCACCTGACTGGGCTAGGGTATGGCAACTGCCATACTCTGCCATACGCAAACGCCGCGCCTGCTCCCACACCTTGGATGACTTGGGTCGCACGGATTTCTCTGCCTCCGCCATGTATCTTTCCTCTACCTCCGCTCGTTTTTTTTTTTTTAACTTTTTTTTTTTTATGAGGCGCCAAACTCTGCTACCATCCGTGCGCGAGAGACCGAGTGTGTTCACTCCGCTCCACGCTCAACTAAAGTTTTTTTTTTTTTAATAATCAAACGTCTCCGCGTCGCGCGACACAACGAATCGATTATGAAATTCGTTGCCAACGCTTTAGTAATCGATTTTTATCGATTTAATCGATTCGTTGTTGCAGCCCTAATATATATATATATATATATATATATATATATATATATATATATCTCATCCTGTTTGCTACTTCAGTTTGAATTCAAGAATTGAATTGAAATACACATTTTGAAAGGTTTAATTCAATTCTGTAGGGTGATGTGGACCAAAACACTGTAGCAGCACAAATACACGCGCACAGGCACACACACACTCACTGGTCCAATGCTTTCCCAGTCTGGCCACATGCAGCTCTGGTGTGCTTCTTGACCTGCCCAACTCCCTCACATAATCTCCTCTTTTTCAGCCCACTCATCCTCCATTCCATGCGCTGAGCACAGGCATCTGTTCCTCTAGGGTGATTCTGTGTGAAGTGACCTGTCGGCTCAGATGTGTGCCACCATACAGCTGCACCCTACAATGGTCGACCAGATGCACTGATGTTTTCTTCTTGATTACTTGAAGTGAGCTCTAGGCAAACTATTAATGCAACAGCGTTGTCTGTCCAATGCTATGAAAGGCTATGACTCATGTGCTGTATTTATGTGGTCCACATAAATCTACAACAATCAGAAGGCTTTTTTTCCACTACAAATCTGTACAGCACCTATGTAACCTTCAGCATCTTGCTCAATGCCACAGTCGGCACGTGACATCATGCAGTATTTCTTCTTATCTCAGCATGACTCCAGTGACCTGATTCCATCACTGCTCACTCCACATGATTTGTGATTCTTAGATTCACAGTCACATTTCAACTTCATCCTACAATGATCTACTTATACTCATAGTGTAATCTACTTGAATGCAAATATCCTGTGCTATGATATAAATCATGACTTATTAGGATCCTGAATGAGGCCTGACTTTACAGTATATACAATAATTATAATTTTGTTGAGTGAATTCACACTAGGTTCATTTGAAATGTCATCATGATGCATTGACTGCTTAGTCAGGATGTGATCGGTGGGCTTTATGAAATGGGGAGAAAAAAACCCTTATCTAGTCTATATGCAGCGGAGATCAAAATTGGAGAACAATCTATAAATAATAGATTTTTTCAGAAATATTTTTTTATTTTCATCACTCAAGGTTTGAAGGAATATTAGCTGTGGCTATACCACTGTTCTACTGACATGTTTGACAAATATCCAAGGCATTTTAACAAAAATCTTTATTTTGTGGGAAACATTAAAACTAAAATTTAGAAGGGTTACAGCTGTCAGAAAGTGTAGAGGTCCTTTAGCACATTTTTGCAGGCTGATTGGGAGATGCTTGTAGGGAAGGAACTGCTGAAATAGGTTCTAATAATATTTGCATTCTCTCTGCCATGTAGCTGTATTAGAGGCCCAACTCCTGCTGCAGTAAATGTCCACCAAACTATGACACTTCCTCCTCAACCTTTCACTGACTTCTTTACGCACTAGGGATTCAGTCTTTCTTTCCTCAGTTTCATGCCGAACAAAATATTTCCCCTCATACCCAAATTAATTAAACTTACTCTCATCTCTAAAGTGAACTTTGGACCAGTTCTCCTCTCTCCACACAACATGTTCCTCAGCAAAGGTGAGCGTAGCCTTTTGATTCTTTCTGTTGACGAGAGGTTTTGTCACTGCAGAGTGCATTTTAAACAGGCCAAGCTAGATCCTTACATTGTTCAACACTAAACTGGCAAGCAATTCCAGCTGCAGTGTTGAACCGATTCCCCATTGAGAGTCTCTGCATTATCCTGTCTTCTTGTGCATTTGCCTTATGCGGACGACCAGCCTTTTTGGAGGACTTGAATGAATTAGTGTCATTGTAAACCTGCAATATTCGAGAAATCACAGATTAGGAGTGGCCAGCTTCTCTTGCAGTGGACAACATCCTTTCACAGGGTTTCAGTCAGCTTAGAACGGCCTGCCATCTTGCAATCGTAAATAGTTAAATAGGGTTTGTTATATAATTAAGGAAATTAGATGCCAGATTAACACCAATAACTTTGAGGAATCGGTGTTCTGTGATGAGTTATTTCAAGTATCTCATTTAAGTTTTATACTTTGCTTCAGAATACAATTCATTTATCAAATATGCTTAAAAACTGCCCTTCTACTGCTGTTAGGATAACTTCAAATAGGGCTAAGCAGTTACAAGTTATATGTTTTCTGATCATGATCTTCACTGTATAGTTTATATAACCATTCTATATATTTATCATGAAATTCTGTTTAATCAAATTTTACTTCTGTAATACTCTACAAAAAGTGAGTTTGTTACTTAGTGTCTTGTTTTCTGGTATACTGAACATTCATAAATTTAAGATGAAGCAAAATGGTGAGTTTGTGCTTAAAACTAAAAAATATCTCCCAGTGCGGTAAGAAAAATAAACTTAATTCAAAGGAAAAACAAGTTTATTTTTCTTTCCCCATTGGCAGGCATTTTTTCTCGTTTTAAACATAAATGTTGATAAGTTTATCAGAAAACAAGACTTGATATCTTATGTCATTTTGATTCTCAAGTAAATGCATCTTGATTTAAGACTGTTTAGATATTTGTACTGGAAAACAAGACATTTTTTGAGAAGTCAAAATGTATGGATTTTATCCATCATGAATTGAGTGGATTGTAAAATGTGGGTGTTTTTCATGTTGACTTATCCCTTATGCATTTCATTGAATATTAAATTACAAACGTGACAGGTTGTGTATCTAGCCGAATAAATACAGCAAGCAAGATGAAGCTTGTGCATCATAAATCTTTTGGATTGTGTCTGTTTATTGCATGACGTTCTGAGCTCCTTCCTTAATATTCGTTGCTGTGGTGGCACCTTGAAAATCTCATCATTCAATTTATTTATCTCTTTCCTCTTCCTCCGTAGAGAAAGATCGAAGAGTTGACACTCTGTGACTCAATTTTAGGTTTCATTAAGGACTGTTGTTTGAGGTGCTCTCGAAGATAAATAAGCTAATCGAAAGAGTATTTTTGTGTTCAGAGAAGGTGTTGCACTGTCAGAAACCAAGGATGTAGAGCCACTCCAGCTGTGTGAGGAATGCTAAAGCTAGTGCACCGAACGCTTATGAGATTGTGCATATGTATAAAGAGGTTTTGCTTACAAACCTGGGTCGAAACTGAATTATGCTGCTTTTAATGCCTTGTGCTGTAACTGCTTTATTGATTTCGTCTTTAATGGAATATGTCTGCATGTCTGTTTTTGAATCTGAGAGATGGATCTGAAAGCATACTGTTCAGTCCTGAGTAATGGAAGGGAAGGGAGGTGATTGTTTAAGTGCATCCATGCAAATACGAGCCAATCAATTATGACAAAATTTCATTAATACATGCGCCTTCCACAAAGCTTTCAAACCACTTTTAAATCACTGCTAATAGTCTTTACGATGAAGACATCTCATTCAGCTCAAGTCTTATTTTACTACACATTACAGTTTTATGTTCTTAAGCCTATTTAGAGGATGAATAAACATCTGTAGTTTGGGATGTGGTTAATGAAAATTATGTATCTCATTACTGATTTGTATCTCCTTGCAGATAGGTGTTATAGGAATAATTTCATATTCTCTTGCTGTCATTCTTATTTTAAAATGGGCTGTTTTTTTAAAAAAAATAACAAATGTATAAAGTGTATAGAAAGTGTAAAAAGAAATCAATTTTTTCAGAATAAATGGATCAGTGGAAGTGCTGGATTCACATATTTTGAACTATAAATAAAGGATAAAGTCTCAGAGGCTAGAGTGGTAAATCAATGCATTATGTAAGCGGGATGTAAGATGTTGTGTAGTGCTCAAGTAGCTTATATGCTAAGCTTGAGTGCTGAATACAGGATTGATTCCTTCAGTCAAAGCAAAGATTTTCTCTATAGACAGCATGAGATCTATTTAATTTAAATGTATTGTGAGACTTGGTTTTATCCATTGAGATCTGATTGGATTGTATTTTCTCTCACCACCGGTATACATGAGTGGGAAAAGTCTTATAGTCTTATAAAAACAGACTTCATTAATAAATATGCTGTAAGACCAAGGACATTCATTAGGAAAGTGAAGAGGGTAAATTTTGACTTAGTCCCCAGATGCCTTTTGGTTTTGTACTTTGAAGATAAACAGTGCTACTACTGATTTGAAAAAGGTTTGTTTGTAGAGGATCAGTAGTGGAAATGACTGAAAGACTGAGGTTGTGTGAGAATATTATTTAGTAAGAATTGATAGATCAGGACATGATCAAGCTAAACACAGTGAGTCAGCACTTGGTGTGTCCTCTCTCCACCTGCTCTGTGCCCTCACATCACATTCCACTGGTTTTTACTGCAACCTTACTACTGCAGAAAAAATTAACCGCTCTGATGCATTGAGGCATGGACTGCACAAGACCTCTAAACATGTCCTGTATCTGGCACCAAGACATTAGCAGCAGATCCTTTAAATTCAGCAAGTCGTAAGGCGGAGCCTCCATGATTTGTATTTGTTGGTCCAGCACATTGGAGGCCAAGGCAACACTCTGAACTCTTTAGGCACTTTAGGAACCTTTTCATAGTTCCTTTTTGACGTGTTCACACCGCAGGAACGTATTTAGTTCTAGGAACTCCATTTGGGGGAACTAATTTAGCTCCTACTTCAAAGTAGGGTCTAAAACAGTTCTATAGGAACTACCAGTGACGTAAGTGTACGCTGATTGGCCAAACGCACACGAAACACTGGTTACCCGACATTTTTAAAAAGCCATGTAAAAATATTTACTCCACGAACATGGAAAACAGAGATAAAGGCATTTATATGTTGTCTGCAGCATTGTGTTCTTTTCTCAGCCTTTAGATTTAGTCCGATTTTCATGGTCTTTCATAGTTCGCGTGAACTATGTTTAAATAACATCTCCGTTATCACGAAACACACAACAAAAACCGCTCCGAACACAGCGTCCTCACTGGTTGTTGATATTTGTAAATGCCCCAAATAAAATCGTTGAGTTCCTGCTGGTGCGAATGCAGCAAGGAAAACGGGCCAAAGGAGAAATTGGTTCTCTAGGAATGACCCTGCTTTCTAGTTCCTTTAACCACATGGTGCGAAAGTGCTTTTGTGATGTTCCTCAAACCATTCCTGAACAATTAAAGGGATAGTTCACCCCAAAAATGAAAATTATGTAATTAATTACTCATGTCGTTCCAAACCCGTAAGACCTTCGTTCATCTTCGGAACACAAATTAAGATATTTTTGATGAAATCCAAGAACTTTCTGACCACAACTACCACGTTCAAGGCCCTGAAATGTAGTAAGGACATCATTAAAATAGTCCATGTGACATCAGTGGTTCAACCATAATTTTTGAAGCTATGAGAATACTTTTTGTGTGCAAAGAAAACAAAAATAATTACTTTATTCAACAATTCTTCTCTTCTGTGTCAGTCGCCACTGCCATTCACGAAAGTACCACGACACGTGTGTGCATTCCTCTGCTTGTAAACAAGCCGCAGCACATCCAGGTTCTACGTCAGAACACCGGCTACTGTGACAGCAGTATCACACACATGCGTCTGACACCTTTCTGTCATGGCCAGTATTAAGTATTACGTTTTTCAGCAGTTTGAGCTACAGTAGGTCCTCTGTGTGATCAGACCATGTGTGTGTGTGTGTGTGTGTGTGTGTTATGCTAATGTAGGAACACAAGGTTAAACTCTTTGTATTCGTCCAGATTATTCTCAGTCTTTCATTGATTGTGTCCTTGCCACAGAAGCAAACCACCTCAATGCTGGGAAAATTCTTCCTCACGGGAACCGGATTCATCTTCTGTGCTCTCCTGAGGAGACTTAGTCAGATTGTTCCAGAAATAAATTAAAAAGCTCAGAGATTCAGTTTCAGAAAAAAAGACCTTAACAAAGACCTATTTTTACTGACCTTTTGGTTCTATTTTAAGAGGTTTAATAAGTTATTAGGTTTTATACCAGATACGGTTTTGGATTACAGACAGGCCAATTAAGCAGCAGTCTTCAGAAACTGTTCATTCCTGCAAGAGCAGGGAAAATAGTCACACCGGCAATTCTTCAGTCCATGCAGATATTTATCAAACACATCCTGTCCCATCATGGGTATTGTGCTTGGCCAGTTGTAGCAATGGGAATTAAAGCGTGAAAATTAATTTTATATTGAGTTATATAAAGCAAACTTGCCAAAGGCTAGCTACATTATTATGAAGTGATTATCAGAGATAAACTTACCCACTATAGGTGTATGTAGGCTTTTACACAGTTGAAGTATTTTTATGTATTTTTAACATTTACCGGCCATAAAATATTGACTGTAGTTTCATACTGGCCATTACAGTTCATTAAGAATCAAAATCTATTACTGAACTGGAGTCAAAAAGAAACTTTAAATCATAATTTTCTTGCAGAAACTAGCAATACTTTCATTGTACACTCTCTAATACAATGCACAGGTACACATACAAGGACCGCACAGAATGTTTTGCAGCATTAAATCTGCATATGATTTGCAGACATGATGGATTTTGAAGTGCCACTGCTTGTGTAAGAGGTGTCTGTTCCTCTCCTGACCAGCATTTTCTCTTTGGCCATGAATTAATTGTAGAGCCTGAATATTCAAGTATAGCATTGATTTCTGAATTTCAAATGAAGGAAAGTTCCACAGCTATTTGTAAATGGCTTTTTAAAAAGTCAGATAATTTGGATTTGAATTTGTAATTCCTTTGAATAATGGAATATCCTTGTCTTGTTTCACTTTTTCAAATTCACCCATGCAAACAGTGACACATTCAGTGTAGATTTACTTCAGATATTCAAAATGAGAGAAAAAATAGATATACTTGCTTGACCTGTGACAACAAAAAAGCTATGTGAGTATGTTGTATTCAGGCGCAGGTTCCTCCCCTTCTAGACCAGAATGCCAAGTTTTGAAAATGATTCATTGTGGACGCTTAATTGAGAACAGAAACAGTCATCCATTACCTCAACTGCTCACAGCATGTGAGATGTGAACGCAGTAAATAACTCCATTGAGACCGCTAACTAGCACTGCCACTAAAAATGTGCTTTTAACCAAATTTCTTGCTGTTATTGAGCTCCAGAATCCAGAATCAGGCTTGATTTAATGTTCTAATGTTATACCTCTATGGTGTCTGAAACTATGATGATTAATCTAAGATCTAGACTACTGTATATTTAGAGGAAAATATTAAATAATAGCAATCACTGTTCTATTTTTTTGTTGTTGTTATTTTAAGTTATTTTTTCTATCTCATCCCTCTATCTCCAATAATAATAATTATGATTACTATTATTATTTTCCTTCAGTGAGAGAGATGTTAGTGACAGCTCAAAAGTCCTACAGTAAATCTCTCAAATAGCCTGCCACTTGATTTTCCTGCATGGTCAAATGACCTCGGTGATTTGATTACAGACCAGTGTAGAGGATCTTTGCCAGTGAAGAATATTTGCAGCTCTGTCTCTTTACTTAATGTGTTTTTCCACCGCCACATTTCATCGAGAGACCCATTAATCAGGGGAGATTACAGAATTTTTCTTATCATGGATCAAATTTATGTTATGTTGGATTAACAACAAAAACATTCAAAAACTGGTGAGATTTGAGTTGCAGCGAACTGCTGTGAGAGCATGTCCACAATTTCGATTCATGCCATGTGGAAAAAGCCTGAGATAATTTTTTTTTTATGCTGTTTTTTCATGTAGTTCACAACAGAGAATTTCTTGGTGTCATTGCATTAATTGACCTTTTTTGCATGGATATGTCATGTTCTACAAATGCAGACTAAAGCAACAACAGATAGTTTCCTGGGCATTTCACCAGTTTGTCATTGGTTGGACAAACAAATAGTCCCTCTTGCCTAAACTAACACCATTAGTTGAGCCAAAGTTGCTATCTCAGGACTCCTATTCAACCATGCTTGCACACAAATGTGTGTAAAATCTGTATACAAATGTTTTCACAAACAAATCATGATGACTTTAATGCCAAAATGTATTCTAAATGCATTTAAAAAGGTTGGAACAAATGAATACGGAAAAATCGCATACTCTGGGTGGCCTTATAAATGGATTTAGATTAAATTTTATACATGGATATTTCATCTTTATTCAGTATATTTCATCTTATGCAATAAAAGAGTAAGCTTAAGCATTATAGCTTGAGCTGTAATGTTCCTCTTCATAAAAATGCAAATACTTATCTGTAGCTACTACTACTGAATGAGAGGTCTGTATAAATGAGAGGTCTGTTTTTTGTGGTTTTGAGAATGACACAATTGGCATTGCTCGCATCTTGCTGCTTGTGCTTTTACAGAGCGTCATATGTTTGCTGAGAGTGACGAAAGGCTGTAAAGGAAAGTTTGAGCATATTGAGCCTATATATGGAGTTGTTTGGGCATGTTTTATGCAAATTTATGCATTTCTTGGGAATTAGGTTCACCTGTGTGTAGCCTATAAATACAAATAATCCACACAATTATTAGTAAATGAAACCCAAAGTTTTTACCAAGCTGCAGTGGTTACACTCCTCAGAGAAACCAGTCATTGAGCGAGGATAAGAGTGTTTTAACATAAAATTGCACAATTCAGCTTTAAGAAACAACCCTTCCTGAAGCTAAAACATTAAAGAAATAAATTTATTTATAAATTAATGTTTTTGATAAATGATTTATATATAGTTTCAGCATTCTCTCTCAGCTTTCTCTGATGTTTTATGACTGTTCGCTCTGGTAGGCCTGTTGGTGAACTCTTTGGCTGTTATCTGCAGCAGTCACATTGTATGTTAAGCTGACCAGACTGGTGATTCGGGGAGCCCTAATGTTATGAAGCAGATGACAAATCGTGTTGCATTTTCACTGGGCCATCCTGTCTCTTATGATTTAATGACTCTTTACAATGTCCCTTGGTAGTTATCATTTAAGAGGACACTGTTTTAGAGGACACTGGAAGAAAGGGGGGGAATGAAGCCCAAGAAACCCCTTTTGAGTTGCAAAGCCAAATCGCTTTGCATGTGACAAATACGATTATTACTCAATGACCTTCTTTAGTAGAGATTAACAACCTTGAAAATCAAATGTGAATTCTCAAGAGAGTAATATTGCACTAAAAGGGCACCTTGATTTCAAATGTTTAACCCTGAAAGGAGACGCTGCTTTGACAGAATGGCCAACAAGCTTTACAGTCGTCGGTATGATATTACTGTATGATTTCACGGATTGCCTCAGATAAGGTTTCGTAACTTGAAAATCACACTCTAATGTTTATTTCTCCTCTGATGGGACACCATTGCGGCCTCAAGTCTGAGATGTAATTAGACTGGGAGGCGGTTTGTTGTGCGGTTGTGTGTTGACAGACACAGCTAGAATGCCCTTTACACGGATGCCTCTCTGGCCCTGAGAGTATGAGCCAGCCCACTAATCAAATGCTTGGCTAGATTAACTACACACAAACTGTGTTTGTGCCCTCGCTATGCCTTCCTTTTCCACCACTTATTTTAACCATTCTACCCTTTTTGACTTTTCCACTTTTTTCATTTTTAGTGATGATAATAAATCACCATTTACAACAGCAACTGTATTGCCATCACTGGGATTTTAGTCACATTTGTAGATTTTAACAGGGTTTCCACAGCTGAAACAAATCTAGAATTTATTTAAAATGAATTGAGTGGTTTAATCTACTGTAAGTCTTCTGAAGAGACGCAGTCACTTTTATATGATGAACTGATTTAATTTAGGCTTTGGTTAATACTTCATATATAAACTGTATATACAGTAGAGCACATCAAATATGTTAAACAGCAGCTCATTGTACATGCTTGACACAAAACAACAAACCTGATTTGGTTATAATAACATTAAAACAGACTTAATTGGTTTTCAGATATTAAATAAGTACAGCAAGCTGTCAGCAATGATCAGTGTTTATATGTGACCCTAGACCACAAAACCAGTCATAAGGGTAAATTTTTTTAAATTGAGATTTATATGAAAGCTGGTGAATAAAAAGGCTTTCCATTGATGTATGGTTTGTTTGGATAAAACAATATTTGGCCGAGATACAACTATTCGAAAATCTGAAATCTGAGGTGTGCAAAAAAAATCTAAATATTGAGAAAATCGCCTTTTAAAGTTGTCTGAATAAAGTTCTTAGCAATGCATATTACTAATCAGAGATTAAGGTTTGATATATTTATGGTAGGAAATTTACAAAATATCCTCTTGGAACATGATCTTTACTTAAAGCTGCAGTCCGTAAGTTTTGCCTCTTTGTCGCCATCTTTGTTTGAAAACCTGGAATTGCAGCTCTGTGTGGAATTATCTTCCGTGTGTGGGGTTGTGCATCGGCGTGGCTCCAGCGCTGATGAATCTAATGTTTTGAGGAGTATGTGTGTCAGTCTGTCAGTCACCTCACCGGTGTAGATACTTTACTTGGGAATCACAGATGCTAGCCTACGTCTTGGAATATATGACCCAAATAAGAATTTTCACCGTATATTACCATCTGAACAAGTAACAAGTTTGCCACATTTGTTCTGACCAACTGAGGAAAAAAGTATAAATTGCGCTACCAATGGTAATTAAATCTAATGATCGGTTAGCTCATATTACATCTAACCGTGCAAATTATCATTATTGTTATACTTTATTCTCAAATTATTAATGTTAAAAACATCAGCATTGCGTCACCATGAGTATAGTGTGTATTAGCGTATAGATTTTAATTTCTGTACAGTCTAATCTAATTGTCATACCATTTGAATTTCATATTAAGAAATTCTTTTAACCCAAAAAGCAAACTATGCTCCCTTCGAATTGGTTGTCTTTAAAATACAAATCTTGTGTAATCCCAGGCTATCTGTAATCAGAAGCACATTTAAAACTGGAATATAATTTAATTTCATTCACATGTGTTTCATATAAACACATAATCCTTTCTGGATCACAATCCGCCATCAAAATGATACATTTATTTATTCTAGCTGCTGTGAGAAAAGGCTATAAATGATGCGCCACCTGCAGGATCCTCAGTCACATGCAATAGCCTAGTAGCCCAGGACAACTTCTTTATGTTTACAGATGTGACATAATGATGCAGTGCCATGCTCGAATTTCCCGCGAAAACCTACCCATACCACTCAGATTAGAAAACATTATTATGAGCTAACCGTTGTGAATCGGGCTTAAGTAAGGCGACAGTTTTGAGCTCTGGCTGGTAATGTACTTGCTCAAATATTGATTTCGGATCATTTTTAGCCCAAAAAAGTTACGGACTGCAGCTTTAATATCCTTATGATTTTTTGGCATAAAAGAAAAATTGATAATTTTTACCCATACAATGTATTGTTGGCTATTGGTACAAATATACCTGTGCTACTTATGACACTTTTTTTTGGTCCAGGGTCATATGCGAATATAAGTCTAGATTAAGGGTGAATCCCATTTCTCTGTCTTACCCCTTCCCCTTAGTTTTGCGCGTTCACGTGAGAGTAAGGGCTATCCCAATTCTCGTTTTGATCGAGGGGTAGGGCTAAGGGGAAGGGGTAGATACCCCTTAAAACCAAGCATTTTCACGAGCTTACTTGAAACCGAGGGGTACCCAGAACACACTGCGCAACCGTCAACAATCAAGTATTTTCGGCTTAAATAATTTATTTAAAAATTACGACAGTCTTGTTTTGTGCTCTAGACAGTCCTGTACATATATATTTGCAACCATGTTCTTAATTGAAACGTTTTTAAAAAATCGCTAGTTTGCGACGCTAACGTTACATTGCTGATTTGCACAACAGTCCCGCAGACTAGCCTTGAATGGACTTCATGCATGTCTACAGTTTTAACAAGTTTGTAAAACGATCAAAAGTTCGGAGAGGGGTCTGGCTGCAGACCGTGGGCGAGTGGAGCTCCACTCTCGAACAGGAAATACGTCACCTCCACTTGAATTAATCAAGATGGCGTCTTCTTTAAATTTTAACTCAAATAATTTTATTTTATCATCGCTACAATGGCGAACTGACACTTTTCTAACGTGCAGTGCAAGCAGAACGCACAGGGCTTTCATGAAATTATGCACAAAAGGATGAAGAAACACGATGGAATATTTTTATCCTATAAAGATTGTGGGGCTGGCTACCAGGGAAATGGACAACGGGGAGTGCTTTTGGGGTTTTACTCCTCAGATGACCGCCCTGGCTACTGTAGCTGGGATTGCTTTATGGACGATGGAGGTCTTGGTACAGAGTGAAGTGTGTGTGTGTGTGTGTGTGTGAGAGAGATAGAGAGAGAGAGCGTGCGCGCAATGTGTCTTTACTGTAACAATCACGGTTACTTGCAGTTCATGTGTTTTCAATATAGTGTAAGATTTTTTTTTTTTTTTTTTTACTCAAACAATTAAAACTTAAATTGTGGAAATTATTCATTATTTTACTGTGGTTGATTTGTATATGTTGTTATTTAGCTTAAAGTACAAATAATGTTTCATTTAATGTTCACTGCTAAATATCACAAACATAGTGTTTACTTTCTAAAATGTATGGAATGTTACATTGGTAGTTGAAATATGTATAGTTAAAAAACAAACATGAACAAAAGGCAGAGGCCCTCAAAATGTGTATTTTAAACCTACCGCTATGTTTTAATGTCTGTTGTGCAAATTGCTGGGGGGAAAAAAAAGACAGTGCTGTCGTGTCATAAACCGTAAAACTTAGTTTATTATTATTATTATTATTCGAAGATAAAAGTACAGAAAATATCAACACTGCTTACAAAGAGGTGACTATATGCAAAGCACCATTTATATATGCTTATATAGCAATTAATAAATATTACAAAACGAAAGCTTTAACAAAATAAATGAAAAAGAAGTTTGCCCGGACCAACATTTTATTTTTATTGCTGAAATCAAGAACATACAAAATAGTACAAAATACAAAATACCCACATAACACTTGAACAGACAATAATAAAATAAAACAGTAAAAAATAAATAAAGGAAAAATAATAATAATAGTTTTAGAAAATGAATAAAATAAATAAATAAATGCAATAAAGGGTCATTGTTTGACATAAGACTTCCTACACAAAAACAAAGTGCAGAGCAAATTCATAGCTTTCTTATTATTATATACTGAAATCAAATTAATATAATTCTCCATGTCTCTTAAAAAGACCACAAAGACAGGTTTACAATTTGAGAATTTGCATTTATGAATATAAAATTTGCTTAAGAAAAGAAGTAAATTTATAATAAAACAAATATTTTCTTTTGTGGGGTCTGAGTCAAAATACCCAAATATAATATTTCTCATCAAAAGCTTCATCTTAACAAAAGCACCAATATCATACCAAAACTCCTGAGTGTATTGACATGACCAAAATAAGTGGTCCACTGTTTCATCAGCATTTAAACAAAAAGAGCACGATAGCTCTACATCAGCTCTAAACCTTTGTAGAAATTACTTGACAGGATAAAACCTGTGGATCAGTTTAAAAGACAGCTCTGTCTTGCCCGGACCAACATGGCGGCCGCATCGCTAGTGTAAGTGACGTATTTTCACAGGAAGTCTTGCCCGGACCAACATGGCGGACGCGTCGCTCGTGGAGGTGACGTATTTCCGCTTTGAGTGGAGCTCCACTCGCCCCTATGTCTGCAGCCAGACCCTCTTGAAAGTTCGTGATCGACAGTTGTCGGCTCTGGTGACGTAGCAGCCAGCTAGCGACGGTGTATGATGACGTAACCGTAACCAAGTGGTGTCTCATTTCATAGGGGTATGTTTTCACCCCTAGCGCTTACCACTCGGTTTCGAGGGACAAGGGCTAGGGGTAAGACGTAGGGGAAGGGGTAAGACAGAGAAATGGGATTCACCCTAAGTCTGTTCGACTTAGTATAAAAAAATTGCCTCTCTTCAGAAGACTTAAGCTGCTCAATTTATATACACTAGTATTACAATGTCTATAATAAACTTTTGTGTCTAATTTTGGTGGAATTGATGAACAAAAGTTTTATGGGGTCTTAACAACAAGAGAGTAAATGATGACAGGTTTTTTTTATTTCTGAGTGAACTAACTCTTTGTTTAAGGTGAAGAGTTTAATTTTTTGCCTCTAATGGCACCAAACTGGTTTGCAAAAATTATAATTATGGTCACACAGATTTCAAGCACTCCCCTCATCTTCTGTTGGTTGGCAAAACTGTTATTACCACCCCAAACTCACACTATTGGCTAAGCCAGCGCTGCTTAACAATGTCGGGCTTGTCGGATTATTAAACAAACAGATCAATGTTTTGAAAGTTCTTCTAGTTGCCTGTGCATTGTAAGCTGGGAAAAGAGAACCAGCAAAAAAAAAAGTGATATTTAAGATTTTATTATTAAAGCATTTGTACCAGGTACACAAATGAAATGAAAATATATATATTAGATGAAAAACATTTATTTAAAAAACTTGAATGAAAATTGGAAATGCTGCATTAGCAACTAAAATAAATAAATAATAATAAATTAATAGTAAATAGAAATTAAAACATTATAAATAAATAGAAACAAAACATTAAAATATAAACTGAAATGAAAACAGAAAAGCTCTATAAAATAATTTTTATAATTCCTCATCTTCACATTTTTGTAAAAAAAATCAAATGCTTGGTGTAAAGGTGTGGGAACCTTGATTTTAGTTTAATTAATGCAGCCTGGCAATAATCACTGGCAGAGCTTTGTGTGTGTGTTTCAGAGCAGACACCTGCTTTCATCATGACCCTTAAGCATTTTGTAACGCCTCTTTAACCTGACACATTTACACCAATCCCGATCGTCACCTCTGTCTCCTGCTTCATTCTTTGCCTATGACTGGAGGAAAGGTGAAATGAGTGTTGCTATGACATCCTCTTTAGGCCTGATGGGCAAATCCTTTTAATGAGAGGACATTCTGTCAGGGTGGTTGGCTTTTTTTTCTGGATGAGTGCTGTGCTGGAGGAGTTTGGACATGAGAGCTGCTCTCATCCTCAGCGCAGGATAAACAGCGGTGGATGGCATGCGCGGCTCTGGCTGGGCCGAAAGCCAAACTCCACTAGCTGGACCACACAAACTGCTGTGTCTCTCCTCTCTTGCTGTTTCTTTCTGTCTCTCTCTCCCTTTTAATTTCAGTAATCCATGAGGTTTAAATCTGTCAGCGTTCACTGGTTTTCATTTTCAAGAGTGCACAGTTATGACAGGGAAACTTTGTGGTGAAGGCATACAAATGAGATGAAATTATAGAAATATTTTGGCACGAGGATTCGGGTAAAATGACACCATTCGTAATATGAAACACTGCCTTTGTTTAAAACAGTAGGAAGTAAAAGTAGGCATCACAACACAGTACAGTATGTAAAAGGTTACTCACTTTGAGATTTTTCAAAGATTATATTTAACAGTGTTATTCATTTATTTATTTAGTCCACACATAAATGAAAATTTACCATCCAAGGCCATCCGAGATATTCCTCTTCATTGAAACCATTTCGGAGAAATTTAGCATTACATTACTTGCTCACCAGTGGATTCTCTGCAGTGAATGGGTGCCGTCAGAATGAGTGTTCAAACAGCTGATAAAAACATCATAATAATAGATAATCCACATGACTCCAGACTCCTTGTGAAGCCAAAACAATTCATTATTAAGGCATTTGATCTGTGCATATTTCTCTCCTAATACAGACAAAACAACTTTTTCATTGAAGAAAGCAATATAGATAAATGACTTGTATTTTAGCTGGAAGCAATGGTTTGAAGTTGAAATACATCTTGATGGATTTGTTTAATACAATTTTTGGCAACACACGTTAATTGATAGGCAGTCGTGTCGATTATTTACCGATTATTGTGATGTTTTTATCAACTGTTTCTACTCTTATTCTGACGGCACCCATTGATTGCAGAGGATCCACTGATTCCATTGAAATTTCTCCAAATCTGTTCCAATGGAGAAACAACCTTTTAAAGGGATAGTTCACCCAAAAATGAAAATTCTGTCATCATTTACTCACCCTCAAGCAGTTCCAAACCTGTATGAATGTCTTTGTTCTGCTGAACACAAAGGAAGAATTTTTGGGTGAACTATCCCTTTAAGTGTTAGATGACAGCAAGCAATCTAAGTGTAAAAACAGAGGAACTGAGTGTGCACAAGTTAAAATTCCCATATTGTTTTTCATATAGGTTTTGTTCAATATGTTTTTTTCTACATGAACATGACTCAGGAGTCTTGGAATACAATTGAGATTATTCTGCCACCCGTACTGTAATAACTTTCCTCCCTATCTCTGGGCAAAGCATTGTGGGAGGGAGCAGACAATGGTTAATAGATTATAAAAGCTGGCATTGTGAGAGCTGCTGGCAAAAAGAAACCAATTTCTGTGCAAAAATACTTACATCATCATCCGTCATTCCTACAGCATGCAAAATCTTTCTTAGCATGCAGGTCATGGCTGCTGTCTGCAGGTGTTGAATACATATCCCAAATTATCAGTTTGTCAGTTAGTTTATCAGTTAGTTCAGCAATTAACCAACCAGATCAATGAAATGCACAACCTAGCTTTATTGCATGCATTCAGATTTTTTGGGAAAATATTGTCACTTGTCATACTCAGTCAGTGACAGCCTGTCAGCCTATTTTTTTTTGTAGCACTCATTTGCTTGCAGTGCTGAGCGCAGTCAGTTTGATTCAAAGCCTTGAAGGCTTGTCTTTCACTGCTTGTCAAGCTGGCTCTCTCTTAACACCACTGGCAGTAAAGAGAACAGCAGTGCGCATGCTGCGTGTCTCGTGCGTGGGCTGTTTTGAATGAAATGTTTGTTTTATGCATTCATGGAGAGATAGCTATTCTTTGCTATGCACTGTAATTTGTCTATTATGTATCAATGACTCCCTAATAAACTAATATTGTATCTCACAATTAGGGTTGGGTACCGTTCACATTTGAACTGGTACGGTACCGGTATCAGTACCTGAAATTCGGTACCGGTACCCAACGGTACCTTTTTTCGGTACTTTACTCTCTGTGTAATAACAAAAACATTTATTTCAGTGAAAAAATAAGTCCAAAACTCTCAATTTCAACGTTTTGAACAATAGGGCCCTACAATTATTTTTCTTCCAGAAATTCTTGTTTTATTTTTTTCTGATAATCAAATGAAGGCATGAAACATTTATTTATTTTTAATCAAATGAAAATTAATCCCTTTTATTTTTTGGCAAACAAACAGAGGTTTACTGTTAAAATTAATACATGGTAGAAAAATTGTGTGAATATTCCTTTAAAAAAGTTAATAATATTTTTTTTCTACAATTAAGTCGTTAATGTGGTTGTAATAATTATTTTTATCATTTAATTGTTTTATTTAAATTTGTCAGTAAATAGAATATATAAAGACGAACATTATACTGTACAAAAGTAATACAAGAGTAATATATTTCTGTTACATGTTAAACCGTACTTTTTTGGTTGCCGTGAAGTTTCTGTGTGTATACAGTATGATATGATGCTGGTTTTCTCAAATGAAACGGTAAAATTCTCATGAAGTGACTCACAGCCTGTAAGTTCATGTGTTCATGTTGTGAGATGCAGAGTCCGAAAATCACCGCGAGTTCACGTGTGCTTCGGTATTTGTGTAGTAAACAAAACCGCGTCTCCGCCATTCATACCGAGGCTAACGGAACATGCAGGATTCATATTTAAATCGTCTTTTTGCGTTTTAATATTCACATACACTAGTTCATATCGCGATTCGAATTAAGTGACAGACATTCTTTTATTCATCCAAAACTTGACGAATTCCGTGGCATTCCGTGCTATAGAGTAAATTCCGTTTTTATCTCTGTCTCTCTCTCCCTCTCTCGTATGCGCCCAAATGCGTTCTCAGGTACCGAAATTTGGTACCGAATGATTTAATGTGAATCGATACTCGGTAGTACCGACGCAATTCGGTCCGTACCCTTAAAAGTACCGAGTTCGGTACCCAACCCTACTCACAATACTTGAAGTTGTTCATTAAATGCACGAACACCTTAAATAAATAAGCAGGCAAACAAAAAAACTAATAAATAAATAAAATTATGAATACACACAAATAGAAATATTATTACATCTAAATAAATCAAGTATTAATACATATAAATAAAAATATTATTGAAAATAAATAAATGAATAACGAATACATGTAAATAAAACAAATATATATTATTAAATAAAAAATAGTAAATAAATACAATTATGAATACATAAAAATAGAAATATTATGAAATATAAATAAAGTATGTATATATATAAATAAATAAAAATATTATTTGAATGAATGAATGAATGAATGAATGAATGAACGATCAACTGGGGGAATTGTTCATGAAGGAATTGTCCTCCCCCTCAGGCCTGTCTATTCTAAATTCTTTCTTAAATTAGTTGTGTGGGTATCTGTGGCTAATGAAGCATCTGTGTTATAAATAATTGAAAAAGCCCTTCCATCAGCATTCATGCACGCTGCTCACCATCAGCGAGGACATGCTGCGTAATATTGCTGCTCTTTATGTTTAATGTAGGAATCAAGTTATATTAATCATGTTAAGTTGCTTTGCATGTTGCATTATTTGTGTTTTGTTTGCACCTGGCATTTACATAAAGATAGTGATATAGCGATGCAGATATAGTGATATACAGTGGGTACAGAAAGTATTCAGACCCCCTTAAATTTTTCACTCTTTGTTATATTGCAGCCATTTGCTAAAATCATTTAAGTTCATTTTTTTTCCTCATTAATGTACACACAGCACCCCATATTGACAGAAAAACACAGAATTGTTGACATTTTTGCAGATTTATTAAAAAAGAAAAACTGAAATATCACATGGTCCTAAGTATTCAGAGCCTTTGCTCAGTATTTAGTAGAAGCACCTGAATTTGGGGATCCTCTGCCATTCCTCCTTGCAGATCCTCTCCAGTTCTGTCAGGTTGGATGGTAAACGTTGGTGGACAGCCATTTTTAGGTCTCTCCAGAGATGCTCAATTGGGTTTAAGTCAGGGCTCTGGCTGGGCCATTCAAGAACAGTCACGGAGTTGTTGTGAAGCCACTCCTTCGTTATTTTAGCTGTGTGCTTAGGGTCATTGTCTTGTTGGAAGGTAAACCTTCGGCCCAGTCTAAGGTCCTGAGCACTCTGGAGAAGGTTTTCGTCCAGGATATCCCTCTACTTGGCCGCATTCATCTTTCCCTCGATTGCAACCAGTCGTCCTGTCCCTGCAGCTGAAAAACACCCCCACAGCATGATGCTGCCACCACCATGCTTCACTGTCGGGACTGTACTGGACAGGTGATGAGCAGTGCCTGGTTTTCTCCACACATACCGCTTAGAATTAAGGCCAAAAAGTTCTATCTTGGTCTCATCAGACCAGAGAATCTTATTCAGGTGTTTTTTAGCAAACTCCATGCGGGCTTTCATGTGTCTTGCACTGAGGAGAGGCTTCCGTCGGGCCACTCTGCCATAAAGCCCCGACTGGTGGAGGGCTGCAGTGATGGTTGACTTTCTACAACTTTCTCCCATCTCCCGACTGCATCTCTGGAGCTCAGCCACAGTGATCTTTGGGTTCTTCTTTACGTCTCTCACCAAGGCTCTTCTCTCCCGATAGCTCAGTTTGGCCGGACGGCCAGTTCTAGGAGGGGTTCTGGTCGTCCCAAACGTCTTCCATTTAAGGATTATGGAGGCCACTGTGCTCTTAGGAACCTTAAGTGCAGCAGAAAATTTTTTTGAAACCTTGGCCAGATCTGTGCCTTGCCACAATTCTGTCTCTGAGCTCTTCAGGCCGTTCCTTTGACCTCATGATTCTCATTTGCTCTGACATGCACTGTGAGCTGTAAGGTCTTATATAGACAGTTGTGTGGCTTTCCTAATCAAGTCCAATCAGTATAATCAAACACAGCTGGACTCAAATGAAGGTGTAGAACCATCTCAAGGATGATCAGAAGAAATGGACAGCACCTGAGTTAAATATATGAGTGTCACAGCAAAGGGTCTGAATACTTAGGACCATGTGATATTTCAGTTTTTCTTTTTTAATAAATCTGCAAAAATTTCAACAATTCTGTGTTTTTCTGTCAATATGGGGTGCTGTGTGTACATTGAGGAAAAAAAAATGAACTTAAATGATTTTAGCAAATGGCTGCAATATAACAAAGAGTGAAAAATTTAAGGGGGTCTGAATACTTTCCGTACCCACTGTATATCTACATAAGGTATATTTACAGCTATCTGTGAAAGCAATAAAATGGAAAATACCACTTGCATATTACCATTCACATCTCCAAATGTTTCAGTGATCTGTTTTCTTGTGATCAAGTTACACTGGTTTATATAGTAAAGTGATACTGATAGAAATCGGATCACTGAAAACATATAAAAGAGGCCTCAGATATAGATTCAAGTTATTTGCATATGTTAGTTTTTAAGGGTTTTTTAATATATGCTAAGGTATGTGTTTAAAAGACAAATAAAGGTACACCAGAATGACTGGGGAATTTAAGTGATGACTTGCACTATTAAATATACTAGTTCCATGAGTAATGTGCAGTATGTTTGCTGCTTAAATGTATTACCCAGTCCAGCTGACTGTTATAGCAGTGCTGGTGGCAGTTCATGATGCTGTGTGTATGGGAAGAACCGTCCAGTTCTCTGTCTCTATAGAGAGGTCTTGGGCAGCTGTTGTCTGTGAGGGAAATGTGGGTCTTTGTCCCACTCACTCTGCGATGCATTTGTTTGGGTCTTTGCTACGCCATGGCATTGTAAGTACTTTTTTTGCTCAATGAAAAGTGTACTAAATGCCTCAGAACAGAATGCAGGCCACACAATAGAGCACACTGAAGCTTTGCATATTGACAATGTGTAATGTGGGGTGTCTGCTTTCTGCAGATGCATCAGTGTGAGCTCACACTGTCAAACTCCTCACCGATGACTCAGAGAAAAGATCGCCCTCGCTGACCTCAGGGCCGAACATTTAGCGTAATGTTAGACGATGATATTATTTGTTTACCTCTTGCACAGTCACTAGTGAAAATGCTTCGATTTTTGCTATGGTTTTGCTAAAGGATTTGGTTTTAAAGTTTAAAACTGACAAATTAATACAAATTTTCTTATTCTTATCTTCTTATTATTATTTGATATATTTTGATAATATATATATATATATAAAATTAATATTACTATTATTATTATTTATTTTTATTTTTTTTGCTATTCTTGGTCTCAGACTATACAAACATTTTCTTTTGTATTTATATTTAATTTCAAAACTTTGGGGTCAGTGATATTTTTAATTCTGCTGGACGCATTCAATTGATATAAATAAGTGACAAGTAAACATATTTGTAATGTTAAAGAATTGCATCATTATATTCTTCAAAAATGTAAATTCTGTCATCATTTAGCCTCAAGTTGATTCAAACCTGTATGAATTTCTTTGTTCTTCTGAACACAGAAGAAGATATTTTGAAGAATGTGGATAACCAAACAGTTGACGGTAGCCATTGACTTGGAAAAAAATACTAAGGCAGTCAATGGCTGCCGTCAACTGTTTGGTTACCCACTTTCTTCAAAATATCTACTCTTATGTTAAGCAGAAGAAAGAAATTCATAAAGGTTTGGAACAGCTTGAGGGTGAGTAAATGATGCCAGAATTAAAATTTTTGGGTGAACTATGCCTTTAAATAATCGAAACGTCCTGTATTACTGTTTCCACAAAAAATATCAAAGCACAACTGTTTTTAACATTGTTAATAATAAGAAGAATGTTTCTAAAGACCAAATCAGCATATTGGAATGATTTCTAAAAGATCATGTAATGACTGCTAAATTACATTCAAAAATATTTTAAAATAGGAAGGAAACAGTTATTTATTTTTGTAAATATTACTAAGAGGCTAATGGAAGTGAGTTTGCATTTGCAAGCTGTGGTCTTTTCAAACCACCTGGGCTTATGTAAACAAAAGCTAAAGCACAGTACAGTCATTAGTCGTCCCCCTCCCCACCCAGTTCAGCTGCTGCCCACTCACTGGAGAGAGACCCTCTTCTCCGGCCCTTTGACTGTGGCCTTTTATTTGTAATATATGCACAGACACACACTGTGCCTAATTGTCCTGGTTCCATTCCAGCTCATATTTGCATAATTGCCACTCATAAGGAGCGGATAACGTGATAACCTCCATACTCGCCTTGTCACACCCAGCCTTTTCTGTTTCACTTTCCCCCTCTGTCCTTTGTGCGGAGACCCGCTTTGCTGCGTTCGGTGGATCATTATTGGCTTCTTTCACACTGCAGTAAACAAGTTTATACTCTTGATTCAGTCTGTTAAAACTGTCAATTGTGGTGGAACTTCTAAAAACATGCTGCAAATGTAACAGATGGTGAAAGGCAAGTCTCTTTCAATAAACCTGAGCAGTCATATCCCAAAAATAGAAGAGATATTTCAAACACAGCAAAGAAAAGAGTTTTCCCTCAAAGAGAAAATAGGCTCTCAGTGTGCTAATGATTTCCTTTTCAATTGTCAAGCAAAATCAGCACATACTGAATGTTGAAGGTCACTCTCTCAGAAGAGAAAGAGTGCATATTTATATTAAGGTGCATTTTTCATTGTTGAAGGTCACTCTCTTAGAAGAGAAAGAGTGCATATTTATATTAAAGTGCATTTTTCATCACATATCAACATCACAAGTAATCTCTGGATTCTGATTGGTAAGTCACGGGTATTTGGTGGTCCAGTATTTTTGTATAATGACCACTAAACTTTATATCTTTTGCTTGCTTCATTTCCCTCTTAGAACACTTTAATCTCACACAATAAAATAATTTACAATGATTTTATTCTTAATAACTAGTTAATATCTTTTTATTATCGCAAAAAAAGACGTTCTCCTTTGTGATCACTCTATCAGAGTTTCTTTTTTGCAATAACAACCCGTTGATTGTATACTTATATAACCGGTCATTTCTTTGCCTGTGTTTTTCTTTTCTTTTCTGCAGCAGCTCTCAATCTGATTGTAGTTATGAGGTTGTATCTCCACAGAATTTGCTTAAATCTATTCCTTCTTTAGTGTGTTTTATTATGGAGAGAGGAAAAGATAATAGACTTAGCATGCACAACGACTGAGTTGGCGTAGTCATTACCACAGGCTAACAAGACAACATCCAAAATCAGATTTTTATATCTTCTGAGGAAAATGTGCGCATTGCAAAACTTTGCCAACACACTAGAGTATTCTTGGTGGGTGCTAGGGTGTTTCTTGGTGGTTAAGGGTGTTCTGGTTGCTAGGTGGTTTTCTACTGCTCTAAGGTGCAGTATGTAATATTGACAGCTTGTGGTTGAAATCATAGAGATCGCCCTATTCGACCACTCCAGGCATGTAGAGCCGTCCGCCATCTTGGAACAGTCCACTTGACGTCATTCACCATACTGTAGGTTCGCAGACCATCGGCTGTGCAGGATTGTGGCATCTTTCGAACATTCAGTGATTACTATTATGAATGACGTCAAGTTGACCGCTACAATATGGCGGATGGCTCATGTATAGCGCCCCATAGAAACAGTCGCTAATGAGGCATCTACGTATATATATATATATATATATATATATATATATATATATATATATATCTATGGTTGAAATGGGTACTGCAGTTCAAATTTAAAATATTGGAGAGAGTTGTTTATCCCGCTTCATCCTCCTCGGACTCGACAGTCATGCGGGTTGCCAGATTAAAGACACACAACGGGAACGAGCACAATTGATAATGGAAGGCGACAAGCCTACTTGTATTGTAAGTTGATTAGTTGATTTTTCATTGATCATAGGACTTTTTAGATGGATGATGAGGCTTTTTAGATCAGGTAGAATCTGCGATCTCTTAGTTCACTGGCGAACATGGATGCAATATGCGGCATTTACCAACTGGCAGCCTGGTGTCGAAATCCTATTGGGTAAACTGGTAGTGGGTGGAATCAACAAACAAAAACAGACATTCCGACATGGAACACACGTTTAAAAAGTAGGATAACTAGCTGTAGCATTGTTTTTCAGAGAAACAATTATGTGACCCTAGCATGTTTCCTAAATATCTGCAAACATATGGTGTTTTTTATGCTTCAGTACAGTGAAAATAATTACACACTGCACCTTTAGGTCTCTATGATATGGCTCTATGACACCTTTTTGCAAGTCTATGGAATTTTAAACTATTATATCATCAGCCATGTGAAGATTTTATGTGTAATTACCTAGAAATTTGAGATATCAATCATGTCTGTAGCACAAATGATGAAAAAAGTTACGCACTGAATTTTAATGCTTAGGATTGGGAAAAAAAAGTTTTGAGAAATTGTAGTGATGCTTAGTGATTAGTCAGTACTGCTTTCCTAGCCAACACCACTGATGAGGTTTGGACGAAGCATGCCATTAAAAATTTATAGTGCTTGTCGGCATTTTTTCCCCCCTTATTACAACAGATTTATGAAGAAGATCAAGAAGGGACTTCTGCATTCTGACAGCTATGGACTTGTTTAGATCAGCTTTAAAAGAGATCCAAATGTTGTTGAAACAATCTTCATACAGGAATTGTACAGTTTTAAAATTTTTCAGGAAGTGCTTTTATTGGATGGAAATGCTTTCCTCTAATCTAGAGATAAATCTTTCTGTAATGTGCTTTGTGGTGCCATTGTTGAAGAGCCGTTTTTTTTTGGCCAACCAAACCCCTTAGCAGCAATTTTTTTTACTTGAAATGCCCCCTTAGATTTTACTTTTCATTTCTTTCTGATGTTGGTTAAAGATCACATGACAAGTAACCAGATGAAATACATAATCATTTTAGAAAGTGTTTTGATTTTGTTTTTATTTAAATATACCTGTATGTCCCAGCAGTTAGAAACATGAGACATACACTATTCATATGACATAATTAATCATAAAATTTGTGCAGCCCTGATGCAAGGAGCACAGACTTTACTGATAATGAATATAGTTACTTTTAAGGTTCACACACTTGGGTTCAGTCTCTTTACAAGAACCAACTAACACAAGAAGTTTCAATACAAATACAATCTTCAGTTTCGAACGGTCAAACCCTGATTCTTGAGCTTTTGACATGTCAGATCCTATTTTGGTGGAATATTTGTGAAATCTGTTTTGTCTACAAAAATGCCATTTATGCAACTGTGAATTTAGATAAAGTGCACATTGCATTATAGAATAGAATTGAGTATGATAAGCTACATGTGTAAATGAGTACAAATACTCTTTAACATGTAGGGGCAACAGGCTATATACTTCTTTGATTGCATCACAGCTTATTGTGATTTGATAAGGTATATCATTAGTTATGTTTTATTTTGATTAATTGTGCAGTCCCAAATTGTTTAATGTTACATCCTATTTAATAATTCCTTGATTTTCATCAGTTCACAAACCCCTGCATTTCTCCATTTGAGAAACCCTGTTGAAGAGAATATCAGAAGCTTTGATCAAACTTCACTGCTGATGTGTATATGACAGCATGTCTGAGAGAGTGAATATATAGAAGAGAAGAAGAGAAACCGAGAGAAAGACTGCATATTACTTCTTGTGTGTTTGCAGTGCTGGTAAGTAAGGCCGGTCGATGAAGCCATCAGCTAGAGTTTGGTTTTCTCTGATAGATGTGCCCTTGGGTCCTTCCTGGATTGTGTTCTCAGGGAACCCTGACTCTCCCCTGTCATCCACAGTTACTTAATGCAGTCTTAACATGTGGCCACCTCATCCAAAATAGAGCTGCCCTGAACCAAGGCCCAGCGCAAGGGAGGGAAGTGATGATGGCGGCAATCAACAAAAAGCTTCAACCAAGCCTGACAGACACGAGAAATACCAAAAGTTGCAATTTTGGCATGTACAGTTCTAAAACGAAGATTTTTGAGACATTTCATTCTAATATTTCATTGCTGAGGTTACATTTCATTCTGTCAGTTTCATTAAAGATGAGGTAATGCACATGGCCTTTCATTGAGTTTTTCTTCATGGAACATCTTACAGTAAATGCATACTTTTTATTATTTACAAATGCAGAAAAATTGCAGTACAAAGGCACATTGCTTTCTAAAGAGGAAAGCAAGCAGAAAAACCTCTCTGTCAATTATTTAGCCATCCTCTCTGAGGTCAGTACGGCTGTTTCTCGCTTTTATTTTAGAGTGATGAAGATCTTTAAAGTCCATTTGCAAATTTCCAGGATGACGGCAGACGAAGCTACTTCACTATAGTTCATTTTGGTCAAACAGTCTGGCTGTTGGGCTTTGCGTGCCTCTGTGTGTGTGTGTTAGATCAATGCAGTGAGCGTGGGCAGTCCTAATGGGAGCTGTCGCTATGTGATGGATGAGAAGTCATGTCACCAGTCTCTGTTGCCCGCTGTGGCTCAAGCAGGAGGCCCACTCTTCCTTCTGCATAATTAAGAGCTCTTGAGCAGCCATGGCTATTTTAATACCCTTGTTCCTGCTAAGCCAGAGCCAGCTATGATGTGCAGAATTTCAATATTCATTCATATGCAGTAGGTAAAAAAAAAATGGAAATGCATCAATGCTGCATCACTGTTGTGATCATCATTTATATTCGGACAGCAAATACAAGCATCTTATGCAATAAACCATAAGATGGTTCAAACTGGGTCTGCAAAAAAAAAAAAAAAAAGGAAAAAAAAATAGAAATTAGAGAAAATAATAAATAAAGTTAAAATTACTTTCATGAAAAGTACTTTCATGAATTTCATGAATCACAGTTATTTAATTCTAATATATTAACAGCCATATTCTCTTGAGAAGAACAAATACAGTATCAACTTGAATTTACAACTTGCAAAAATTAGTTTAAAATTATATTTACATTTTATATAAAATATCAGAATTAGAATGAGCTTTATTGCCAGGTATGTTTACACATTCGAGGGATTTTTCTCCACAGTGCAAAAGAATGACAGTGACAAGACAAAACAGATAATAACAAAACAGACAAAACACAGAATAGATAATAAAATAATAAAAATAGAATAAATTAATAGTGAATAACAATATATAAATTGACAATACAATTATATTACAATAGACCATTTTACAATAGACCATATTTTATATAATTCTATAATTAAATATAATTATATTCTAATATTTATTTCAGTTTATAATTTCCACATATTTTAATAATTTTTTCACAGTATATTGGGTTTTGTTTGGTATTATTTATAGATTATTATAGTATGTATTAATATTTTGAATGGACTATTATTTTATATTTTGAGTTTTTAAGCTTTAATTGGTTCCTTTTTTATTTAATTTTGGTGTGTGATTTTGTTAGCAGTGTTTTTTTTTTTTTTTTGTTATAAAAAACTAGTTGCCAAGTCAATAGTACTAATTTAAGTTTTTAAAATAATATTTAAATTTTATTTCAGCTTTATTTCACTTAAAGGGATAGTTAACCCAAAAATGAAAATTGTGTCATCATTTACTCACCCTCATGCCTTTCCAAACCTGTATGAGTTTCTTTCTTATGTTGAACACAAAAGAATATATTTTAAAGAATGCTGGTAATCAAACAGTTGATGCCCATTGACTTCCATAGTATTTCTTTCCCTACTATGGAAGTCATTGGGGACCAACAACTCTTTGGTTCTTCAAAATATCTTATTTCATGTTCAACATAAGAATGAAACTTACACAGGTTTGGAATGACATGAGGGTCAATGTAAACAATGACACAATTTTCATTTGTGGGTGAGCTGTTGCTTTAATACTAATCTAAATAATTCTAAAAACATAGTTTTAGAGTTAACAATAGCACTGTTTTATTTTTTGGAAGTTGGGCCCTGGCAAGTGTATTATCATATTTGTGAACCTTTAGCATCAAAAAACTTTGGAAACCCCTTCAATAAACAATGCCTCATGTAGGAAAACAATTTTGATTGTTGACTCATTTTAACAGTTGACTCATCCTGTGAGGAAATGCAGGAAATGTGTTCTATCTATCTAGTATCCATCTACACTTCTTATCCTTACAAACGCACAATACGGAGCTCTCCTTCCCACGCATTATAACCTTCCCAAAGCTTTATAACACCCACTGAAACATCCTCATTTACTTGGCACTCATGAGCAAAATACTATAGCTTAGAATTGAAAAAGAGTATGTATTATCAAATGACTTAGCTCAACAAACTCAATCAATGTAAAGCATTTTGACTTGGACTAGAAACTGAAATAGGAGTATTGTCCTTCAAGAAATTAAATGTAAACAGCTTTGATAACATAAGTTGAGTCTATGCATATATATGACATGATTTGTGTAAACATACTATAACTTTCTGAACCCTATACAGGCTGAGGTTTGATATGAGAGAAACCAAACAATGAAGACTGAAATATAGTAACTGAAAGAAGTCAACCACAAATGTATAAATGGCCGTGCATGATTGAAGTGCGCTTATAAATGTCTAACAAAGGCCTTGCACAGTGTCTCCAGTGTGCGGTAAGCTTACTGTTTATGCTAGCAAAGGAAAAGTGCAGTGAGCTCCGTGTCCATCTGTGGAGCCAGCAGCAGCGTTTCTGAAGTGAGTGGGCAGGATTGTGTGATTTCTCTGTGCTCTGACTGAAGTCACTCCCACTCAGCAGGAGCCCCTCAGCCCTTGTGCTCTCCTCTATGTTAATGAGCAGTCAGGTCAGTGGGAGGGAACAGGCAGAAATAGCCCATTACCTTTAGTGTGTCGCTGTGGGAGCGATGCTAGGTGTCATCTGGACATGCCGTGTGGTGTTTCTCTGAAAATGCCATGTGAGATGTTATGTTATATACGACTGCTTGTAGTTGAAGGCTGTTGTTGTTGCTGACATGGCTTTGGGTTTTCATTCTGTGGCCTTAAACTGAGGGTGATAAGTGTTCTATGAATCTGCCAGTGTCACGGTTCATAGATCCAATGTCTCTCTCTAGTCTCGTGCTTTGTTGTTTACATGTGAGTGGGTGTGTCCGGATCGTTACCGTTGATCAGTATCCAGCTGCAATCACTCTTCGTCACCAGCTGCCACTCATCTCACCTCCTATAAATACTTACCACCTTCTCATCTCCTTTGTCAGATCGTTTTCATGAAGTCTATGTTGTCTGAGCCTGTTTCCGTGCTTCGTGTCCCGTCTTCAGTTCCTGTGTTCCGGTTTCACGTCTTGTTGGATCTGTCTAACGTGCCCACGGAGTACCTGGACCTGAAGGAGGTGTTCAGTAAGTCTCGGGCTGCTTCTCTCCCTCCGCATCGTCCCTATGACTGTGCCATAGATTTATTACCAGGTACGGCTCCGCCCAAGGGCAAGTTATATTCACTCTCGACACCAGAGAGGGAGGCTATGGAGAAATATATTTCTGATTCTCTAGCAACAGGGTTCATTCGCCCCTCCTCTTCTCCAGCGGGGGCGGGGTTTTTTTTTGTGGGGAAGAAGGACGGATCTCTGCGACCTTGTATTGACTACCGGGGGTTGAACAACATCACGGTAAAGAATACTTATCCTTTGCCGTTGATGTCTTCAGCCTTCGAGAGGTTGCAAGGAGCATCCATCTTCACAAAATTAGACTTACGTAATGCTTATCATTTGGTCCGCATCAGGGAGGGGGATGAGTGGAAGACCGCGTTTAACACCCCAGAGGACATTTTGAATACTTGGTTATGCCTTCGGGCTTTCCAATAGTCCAGCGGTCTTCCAGGCACTCGTCAATGATGTGCTGCGAGATATGATAGATCAGTTCATTTATGTCTACCTGGACGACATACTGATTTTTTCTTCTTCTCTCCAGGAACACGTGCAGCACGTCCGACGAGTGCTTCAGAGGTTGCTAGAGAATGGGCTTTTTGTCAAGGCGGAGAAATGCGATTTTCATGCACAGTCTGTTCCATTCCTAGGGTACATCGTGTCGGTTGAGGGAATGCGCATGGATCCTGAGAAGATCAAGGCTGTGGTAGAGTGGCCAAGTCCAGAGTCTCGTAAGGCCCTACTGAGATTTCTGGGGTTCGCCAATTTCTACCGGCGTTTTATTCGCAACTTCAGCCAACTAGCCGCACCTCTGACCGCCTTGACCTCCCCCAGAACGACGTTCAGGTGGTCAGACGCAGCCGAGGCTGCGTTTGCCAAACTGAAGGGTTGCTTCGTTTCAGCCCCCATTCTGATAACCCCTGATTCATCACGTCAGTTCGTGGTGGAGGTCGATGCATCAGAGGTGGGGGTAGGAGCAGTGTTATCCCAACGCTCTCTCTCAGACGACAAGATGCATCCTTGCGCGTTTTTGTCTCATCGTCTATCTCCTGCCGAACGCAATTATGACATTGGGAACAGAGAGTTGTTGGCAGTCAAGTTAGCATTGGAGGAGTGGCGGCACTGGTTAGAAGGGTCGGGGGTACCTTTTATCGTTTGGACCGATCACAAGAACTTAGAATACATTCGGACGGCTAAAAGATTGAACTCCAGGCAGGCTCGGTGGGCACTTTTTTTCGGTCGTTTCGATTTTACTCTCTCGTACCGCCCGGGCTCCAAAAACATCAAACCCGATTCTTTATCGCGCATTTTTGATCGTTCCGAACGCCCGTCTACTCCCGAGTGCATTTTACCGGAGACTCTATTCATCTCCACACTTGTATGGGAGGTCGAATCGAAGGTCAAGAAGGCCTTAGAAGGGGTAACGCCTCCGGTCGGTTGCCCACCGAATCGTTTATTTGTGCCTGAGGGTCTGAGGTCCAGCGTCATTCAGTGGGGGCATTCTTCCAATGTGGCTTGTCATCCAGGAGTTACTCGCACTAGATTTTTAGTCAAGCAACGATTCTGGTGGCCGCTCATGGCTCGTGACATTCACAATTTTGTTTTGGCTTGCTCAGTTTGTGCCACTGGTAAGACTTCCAATCGACCCCCAGATGGGTTACTCCAACCGCTGCCGGTCCCTTCGAGACCCTGGTCCCACATCGCTAGATTTTGTTACCGCCTCCCCTCTCAGGGTCACACGGTAGTTTTGACCGTGGTGGACCGGTTCTCGGCGGCTCATTTCATTCCCTTGCCCAAATTACCCTCAGCCAAGGAGACAGCGATGATTGTCGTTGACCATGTCTTTCGGTTACATGGCCTCCCGACGGACGTGGTCTCTGACAGAGGACCCCAATTTGTGTCCAAATTTTGGCGAGAATTTTGTAAGCTTCTGGGGCGACTGTCAGTCTGTCCTCAGGGTTCCACCCCAGAGCAATGGCCAAACTGAGAGAGCCAACCAGGATTTGGAAAGAACGTTACGATGTTTGGTTTCCAAGAATCCTTCCTCATGGAGTCAACAACTTTCTATGGTGGAGTACGCCCACAACACGTTGCCAGTGTCATCTACGGGCCTATCTCCGCTTGAGTGTAGCGAGGGTACCAGCCACCAATTTTTCCTAGTCTGGAATCCAGTCGCGGTCCCTCCGCTCACGCCTTCGTCCAGAGGTGACATCGCACATGGACTAGAGCCCGTGAGACTCTACTCCAGGTGGGGTTGCGCACCAAGGCCAAAGCCGATCGCCACCGGTCTAGGCCTCCCGTATCGTCGCTGGTCAAAAGTGTGGCTTTCTACCAAGAACATTCCTCTCCGCTCCGTGTCTAATAAACTTGCTCCCAAATTCATTGGCCCATTTACTGTCACCAAGATCATTAGTCCGGTGGCAGTCCGCCTCAACCTGCCTCCAGTGTACAGGAGGATTCACCCGTCTTTCATGTATCCAAAATTAAACCCGTATTTCATTCTCGTATTAATCCGCCAACACGGTTCCTCCCCGCCGCGACTCGTAGATGGAGAACCCACTTATTCGGTCAATCGTGTGCTGGACTCAAGGCGGAGGGGACGCGGATTCCAGTACTTGGTGGACTGGGAAGGTTACGGTCCAGAGGAGAGAAGTTGGGTACCCGCTAGAGACATTCTGGATCACTCCCTTATCGATGATTACAATCGACAGGTAGGGGCCTGGGAACGCCATGAGGCGTTCCTAGGGGGAGGGGTACTGTCACGGTTCATAGATCCAATGTCTCTCTCTAGTCTCGTGCTTTGTTGTTTACATGTGAGTGGGTGTGTCCGGATCGTTACCGTTGATCAGTATCCAGCTGCAATCACTCTTCGTCACCAGCTGCCACTCATCTCACCTCCTATAAATACTTACCACCTTCTCATCTCCTTTGTCAGATCGTTTTCATGAAGTCTATGTTGTCTGAGCCTGTTTCCGTGCTTCGTGTCCCGTCTTCAGTTCCTGTGTTCCGGTTTCACGTCTTGTTGGATCGTCTATGTGTCTGGTTCCGTCATCCGTCATCAGAGCACGCTGCACTTCATCCATCACGCCACGTCTGACCATCAAAGTCCCTGTGCCACCGCCTGCATCACCCGGATCTATCTCATTCCATTTTGACTTTCAATAAACAGTTTACTTGCAGATTGTATCCTCGTTCTTTACGTAACAGCCAGGCGTCAAGGCCTTTGTCTGCTGTCTGAACGTGCAGTAAGTGTAACAAGTCGCTGTAATAAGTTTACTTATCCTCGCCTCATCAAGGCCAAATGCATCCATATGCAATGCATTAATATTAATTATTTGAGTTGTGGTCTTAAAATCCTGAGCATTTTAAAGAAATAAAGAAATTAAGCTTATTCGGCAACATCATTTGTGGTGTAATGCTGATTGCCATACAATAATTTTGACTTGTCCTTGGTTTTCTAAAGAAAAATTAGATATTGTGGTATTTCCCGTGATTTATTCATTTGTGACCACATTTGACTAATTCTTTCCCTCATTTTAGTTCAATCATTGCCACATGTGTTACCTTAATTGAACCCGTTGTGAAATCTGCATGGGGAAATCTCATGGATTCCTAGTGAAATTATTGGATTTGTCTGCGAAACTTTGCTGAACAATGGTAAATGTGACCACACCTTCAGTTAAATTGTGGCCACGTCTTTCCCAGTCTTTAAAACAAAAATAGGCAAAAATTGAGGTTACAGAGAAGCACTTACAATGGAAGTAAATGGGGACAATTTTTGAAGGGTTTCAATGTAGAAAAACGTTTGATTTTATAAAATAAGATTTATTTCTTCTGTTAAATCTTGTGCAATTATTTAATCTGTACAGCTGTCCTTGATAAGTTTATGTTGCTATGGTAACAAAGTTGTAAAATCAGATGTAACTTTACCCAGAAAAGGTTAGTAAGCGACTTCTTTTCACAGAAGCATCCAGAGTATCGCTTCAGGACAGCAGCAAACCTAGAACTTGACACTGACACAACCTAAGTGATACTTCAACCTTATTCAGGATGATTCATGGAGGGGTGTAAAATACCACAGTGATGCTGTACTATACCCCTGCCATTGTGTTTCCCAGCCCTAGGGGAGATCACTTACCACTGGTGAATTCAGCCATAAAAATGCAGAGAGCTATTTGGCCCCTGAGACTGGCTCCTTGCGCAGGCAGGCGTAAGAGGAGTAGTACTGTGCAGCGTGTTAGAGCTTTAATGGAGGCCCCAGGGATCCACAATCTAGTCCATAAATGATTCACAGAGTCATGGAAAGCAGGCTTTCATAGACCTTAATGCCATTTCACTGGACATGTCTACCGAAATCTGCCTCTGATAAAGGCAAAGTACATCATATCTGGACTTTTGAAGAAATCTCTTCTCTCTGCTCACAAGATTTAGTGAGAAGAAACCTGAAATGTTCTTTGAACCTTTGTTAAAGCCTGGACATATATATGCGTCATTCAAACGTTTATGGTAATTACTTTTTTACGGTCATCCTCTTTTTTATTTTTTTTATTTTGAAAATAAATTATTATTATTATTTATTTATTTTATTTTTTTATTAAAAACAAAAGTTTAATATTTATTTAGTAGAAATGTCAATAATATTTTAATGATATTTCAGTGATATTTGAAAATTTCTTGTTTAGGTTTGGAGATATTGCTTGATTTAGAATTGCATCATGCATTATGAATCAGAAACACCAGTTAAGTTATTTACAGTGTGATTATTTAATGTGATTAAACATGTGACATGATTAATAACTCCTTTAGGCTTGTAAGTGTGTGTTACAGGATCTTTTGATGTGTTAAGCACAGTCCTGGTTCCCTCTCTGTTGTTATGTCTATATCTCAGAATCTCTTTTTTTTATTTTCTTCTAGGGCAAATTCGTCTTTCCCCTCCTTGCCTCTCCCACCCGCCCCACTGTGTTTTGATGGCCCAGTTTGAGTATGCTTAGTCTTAGCTGCTTTCTTTCACACCATGACAGTGGGAATCCTCCCCGCTGCTTTTGGGAGTTGTAGCACTGAGCAAAGCACTTTGTGAAATGAGAAACCTCTGTCAATGCAGTTTAGTGACTCGGTATTACAACTTAGGCTGATGATACATGGGGCAACTTTTTGAGCAATTTTGCCGGGCAACTTTTTGAACAATGTTGCTTGGGCACTTTCCCATTTGAGAATGGGTAACAAATTTCTATCTGGATCATTTAGATTGGTCGTTGGCCCTGTGTCACACCTTGTTGCCCGTTGATGGTAACATTGCCCAAAGTTGCCCAGCAACATTGCTCAAAAAGTTGCCTAGTGTATCATCAGCCTTAGGAAGCTGGAATAGTTATCAGTATCTGACACAGCATTCAGCTACATAACGAATACAAAGAAAATATTAAAATGGTCCCAGTTTCAAGTGAATTAGACTGCCCTATATTACTTGTGTTTGTCTCTAGTTTGATATGGAGCGGTGAGGAAGTGGTCTATGGTCTGATTAGCCTTGAATGGTACTGTGCTCGGGGCCGTGTAGACCCTCGGGTGAATGCAGATGGTCGTCTGGCTGTCTATCACAGGATCAGTGCACTTGAGGAACTGGAGTGTTGCATATCGGCAATTTGAGATCTCACCGGGGTTGTGGCTTTTTCTCTCAGCTTCCCTGCACTTTCTGAGCTCTAATGAAAGCTGCATCTCTCCTCAGAAGCCCATATTGCATTAGCGTGTTGCAGGAACCGCAGTCTATAGAGGTTTTGTGTTTATTGTTTTCAGCGGTTTGTATTATTGGCACTATACTGTGAGATTGAGGAGGTGTTCTCTTGTTTTAGTTCTCAGGTTTTTGTACCTGCTTTTACTAAGTTATAACACTCCAGTGTGGTTCACTGTGTTCATTTTATGATATATTTTAAAAACACTTTGCAGTACTTTAGCTGTTTATTAGTAATACCGCTTCTCACCTTCTGCTTAACCTGTGTGGGTGTAGCTGCACTTTCGTAAATTGTGGCCTTGTAAAACAGTCATCAATGTAAGCAGAGCTTCTTTTACTTTTAATATGATTTAAAACCTAGCTGTAACTCATTTTTGAGAATTTTATGCTAAAATTGAGCTTGTGCTATCTCTCCTTTAAAATACAGTATGCCAGTTGGCTTGCTGTTTTATTATCCAATTAGAGGTTAACCGATACGTGTTTTTTTTAGGGCCGATGCCGATACAGATTATTACAACTGATATATATGTCTGGTGTAAAAATTGAAATTAATGTCAGAATTAGGAATAACAAGGGCTCAGACAAAAACGTTCTTTAAATTATTTTATCGGTAAATCAGTTTTGAAAATGGCCGATACCGATAACCATAAAAATGCTTAATATCGGCGTCGATAAACGGCCAGGCCGATAATTGGTTAACCCCTATATCTAATGCAATGAAACTTTTATGAAATGTAGTAGTTTTTAAGGGTCCAAACATCTTTGGGGCCACAGTACACAAGCAAACACATACTTTAAAAAATAAAGGCTCTTTATTGCCATCTGTGGTTCCTTTTCCATTGCACAAAAGGTTTTTTATAGTGGAAAATGGATCTTCAAAATGAATGTTCTTTACACTAAGGAAAATTTTTTCTTTTTGGGGAAGCCAAAGCAGTTCTTTTATGACATTGCTGCGAATTACTACTTTGGAATCGTGTTTTTTATGAGTATCAGTTATGCGCTGACTGAGGTTTTATACCTTGACTTGTCTGAATGGGCCAGGGCGACTACTTAAATTGTAAGTGACCCTCAAAATTGGTCAACAGAATTACAGAGAGAGAGAGGGGGAATGAATCACTGGTAATTTATTTAGCTTGAAATGGCTAATCTGAAGCTTTGATTTGCCATTGTTATGCTAAGCTAGTGCCCTGGAGACCTTGAGATCAATACAAACTATGCTAACTGCCTGATAAATGTGCTGACTGCTTAACTCTGTATTTATCAACAAATAATGACTTTTCATGCTCTGTAACTTTTTATTAAGTGACTAACTCTGACAAGATTTAAGCTTTTTTTTCTTTTTTTTTCACTGTAAAAACGAACCTATGGAATCTACTCTATAAAATTGAGGTAACAATTTACAATCACTTTGTTTGAGTAGATTACATCCCTTGTTTTAAATAAAGACTACCTAAATTTAACAGCTATTACACATTAAAATAAATGAGTTAAAGTATATTTAACATTTGTTAATACATTACACATCTAATTAGCCTACTTATTTAAAAAAGTGGCTAATCTGTTTGACATTTAAATGAGTTATTACAGTACATAACTGAACAGTAAACACAGTAAACAGGTCTCTCCCTTTATTTAGAAATGCATGAAATTACACTTTCTGATCCAGCCCTATGCAAAGCAAGCCAGAAACTACAATTCTTGAAAAAGAAATTAGGTAAAGTTCAGTTTACAAATGTAAGTACAAAATGTTCAGCAATTGCATTTTAAATTTAACAAGCAGCAAACATTTCTTTCTTTCTTTCTTTCTTTCCTTCTTTCTTTTTCTCGGTTCATTAATTTATCTCTTATACCTTCTGGTTGTTGCTCAAGGCTGTGAAACTTGAAATTATAGTTCAGTCTGCTACATTACCCACTGCCATCATTCAAACCCCAGCAGCCAATCTTCTAATGAAATTCCTAACAAAAAACCTCTGGCCTGCAGCCACACCAGCTTTTCTTAGTGATTCATACACATAAGCATACAATCTTTTTAGCAGCTTTTATATTGTGCCACAATGCTATAAAACAACATTTTATTCTTCAAAGACTCAGAGACCAACTGAAAGATTACTGTAATCTGGAGTGCTAACCAGTGAGAGGGAAAACAGTGATATTAAACTGTACTGTATCATGCCATTCATTTCAGATTTGCTTTTTTTGTTTATTTTTTTTATTTCATTAAAGATGACCTAACTATATCTAGATAATGGTATCTAATTAATTTCCTGACAGTTGCACTGAGCTGGACTTTTCTTGCTAGTGATGTCAAGTACAGTATTGTGGAGAAATAAAAATGATTATTGCTGTCCGTAAAGAGAAAGTTGTATGGTGTTATGATTATAAGGGAAATGCCGATGTGCACTAATGTTGTTTGCTCAGTAATGATTCTCTAAAGATGAATCTCTACAGATTATTGCTGAAAGTCTAGGATTTATCACGTGATTGAGTTAATAAAATTAAATTTACAGGAACAGCAGGGACTTTTGAGCACGCGGCGTATGTGGATGTTTGGTCCATCACTCTCAACAGAGTTAAGATACAACATCGGGTTTAATCAGCAAAATTTCCTATTCCCCTTTATTAAGATTTATTTCCTCTGTCTAATGATACCACAGATCCTGCAATTACAGAGTGTTTGCAGGAAACAACCAGTGAACGCTGGGGAGAGAGAAAAGGTTTATGAAGAGACACTGAGGAAGGAATAATCTTGTAGTAGCATAAACAATACACACAAACGCTAACACACTAACATTCAAAAGTTTCTTATCAGTAGATGCATTAAATTGATCAAGAGTAACTGTAAAGACAAATGTAATGTTATAAAAGATTTTTCATTTTGAATAAATGTTCTTTTCTATTCATCAAAGGATGGGGAAAAAATAGTTTAACTTTTTTACAAAGTTTCCATTTGAAAAAATTCACTATGTTAGTGAACATCATTTGACATTGGTTCTCAACGGAAGTTGTATTCAATATTGTAATAATAATTTTGGCAATAGATAAACCATTAAATGTAGTTTCATCACATCTTCTCAATTGTTTAAAAGATTAATGGCAATTATCAATTAACACTTGTTAAAAGGTTGTTTAATTTTCCAATGAAAGATAAGTTTTTACATTATTTGTTACTTTTAATTACCCCTGAGCAGATTTTGACTCTTCAAATAGTTTTGGGAGAACTCTCTTATTTGGCTTGGCCACTGAGTAACCATGACCAAATTGCTGTTTTTAAATCACATTTAAATTCCAGATGGTCCTGCACCAGCTGAGCAACTGCCATTGAAATAAAAAATAAAAGCTGAAATTAAAATGCTTTGATTTAATGCTTTTAGTTGTTATGCGGTCTACATTGATGGCAAACATGAAATTGCCTCCCTCATCTGTTCTTTGTAGGGGTGAAAGTGTGATCTTTCATTGACAAAGAGCACTGTTATTTCCAGTACAGTCTTCTCATTAACTAAGATAAATGATTTTGCCTTTGTGTTATCTCTGGCTAAGTGGCTGCTTACACATTCAGCCTGATGAACAATGAGTGTTGTCCAGCCATCTCCGTTAGATGATGAATGGGGTCCACAAATATTTGTGTTCTGCTCTCTCCTCCGTGTAAAAACATGGGCTGGGATGGTGTGTGTTTGAGTGTGCTGTTATTTGTATGCTGGTGAAGTGGAATTTTTTCAAAGCGTCTTTAGTGGCTAAATTGGGAGGCAGTGTAAGTGAAAAGGAGAACATATATCTCTCATTGATGAGTAATGCTCAATCATAGTCGTCATAGCTTTACGCATTCAGTTCGAAAAAAGCGTGTATGTGTGTTATGGGCTTGAGTGTCTTTGCCTGTTTTAGCCTTAGTCTAGTAAGCAGGCATGCCATAATGGATTATAGGCCTTCAGTTGGGAACCTGCTTAGAAGTGACAGCGGTTAGCGCGCTCCCATAATCCTTTGGGCCTTTGTCTGACTGCTGACATGCAACTCACCCTGAGCTATGTGAACGTTACTGTCCGCAGTTATATATAAATATATACTGTCCAGGCCCTTTTGTCGGGCCTTTACCATTTCACCACCTAATGCTGTGTGTGATTAACCCTTCGCAAAGACCCCCCGTTTGTTACTCTTGCTTTGTCCGACAAACCATGCCGCTCTCACGCCACACATTGTTTTCACACTGTGAAAAATGCATCTCGGAGCAAAGAGAAAACTGACAACAGTCAGGTTACTTTAGGTATGAAATAAAGTCTCAGCTGTGAAATTTTGTTCTTTTATTTAAGAAATTCAAACAATAAATGCCATTTTCTGGCTCTTTAATGTGTTGTGACCGATCGCTATACGGCACGTGAACCGATCATCTCTTCCTCTTTACTAGTTATAGCATGAAATAAACATGAACGAACATCAGAAGGTATCTTGTTTCAACCACGGAAAGACGTCAACACACACTATTTTTCCAGTTCAAGTCCACCAGCGGTAATCTACTCTCCTGTCTAGTTTGTTTGACGGGCAAAAATGGCAGATTCTGCGTTATGATTGGTCGGATCACCTGTCAATCAAACTCCCTGTGAAGGGTCAATTGTAGAAATAATTGAAGATAGAAAATATCAGTGCAACTTTGGAGAACCTAGGCATACAACATAAAAATAAAAAAAGATTTTAATGTGCGGATCCTGAGCATATAATAACAACAACAACAACAACAACAATAACAACAACAACAACAACAACAATAATAATTTAACTGGATTTCTTAAATATAACAAATGTCATATAGTAATAATAATAATAATAATAATACATACGTACAGTATTAGTAGTAGTATTAGTAATATGTATTACTATTGCTATTTTATGAATGTTTGTTATTATTATAAAGTCTAAGAAGGTACTATATTATTATAATAATAATAATAATAATAATAATAATAATAATTATTATTATTATTATTATTATTATTATTGCTTAATTTTTTATGAATGTTTGATTTTATTATAAAGTCTTTGAAGGTGCTATAATAATAATAATAATTCAATTGGATTTCTTAAATATAATAAATGTTATATAATAATAATAATAATAATAATAATAATTTAATTGGATTTCTTAAATATAATAAATGTTATATAATAATAATAATAATAATAATAATAATAACAATAATAGTAGTAGTAGTAGTAACATTATAGCTTTTTATAAATGTTTGTTATTAGTCTAAGAAGGTACTATATTATAATAATAATAATAATAACAATAATAATAATATGATTTATTATTATTATTATTATTAATACTCCCATTGATGATGATAATAAAGATTCACCTTATCTGCTTGCTGAGATTTGTACATCTCTGCATCTCTGCGGGGGTGGTCTGACCTGTTCGCAAATAGGGGCACCTCTTTCTCCTGTTTTGTCCCCTTTGGCAGTCTTGTTGGGTTCCAGCAGTCTTGCGTGAAGGCTGTGTGTTATACAGCTATCCAGCCGTCTCTAGACACCCACAGAATGTTCTATTTGGCATCAGCCAGACGCATGCGCTCATGGTCCACTGCCCTCCATCTGCTCATTTACCCGAAATAGAACCATAAAAGTTTTCTACTGAAAGATTTTCATAATTGTTACACAGAGAACTTGAGATGAGAACTGGAATGTGTCTTCTGACAATTTTTGTGAGATGTGGAATATGATATCAGGCTCTGTATGTATATGTGTATATCTATGCGTGTGTGTGTGTAAAAGACACTCTTAAGTGCTGGGGTGTCTCACAGTGCACACAGCCAGATGGTCACTCCACTCTACAGAATGACTCTTCCCATGTCTGTTGCTCCTTCTAAAACACTAAAAATTATTTCCAAGATTAAACAAACCAGCGTGAGTCTCTTCTGCCCTTCTCCTTGCCTTACATTAGTAAGTTCAGATGCTTTATGTCAGAAATGGCTCCATAACATCGTTTAAGAACAGAAATGGCTTTCAAAGCTGTTTGCACTGATGAAAATGCTGTATTTTGTGTTTGACCTTTTATATTTTTCCCTTTTAATACTCCACACAAGGGCCTGAAAAAAAATTTGACTGAATGTGTTGCTTGTCTGATGGCTGACCTCATTATGTGAGCATCATTAAAGGCTTTCCAGAGGTTTTGTGATTGGGAGGTACATCACACATCCCGCTTGCTGGAGAAGCTGTGGAGTGACCGTTCACCTCAGTTCTTTCTGTAGTCCGGGTTAGATGCCATATTGAATTTTATGCTGACGAAAACGAGGCTGTGTGGGGTAAATGTACAGTTTTTAGAATGGCCTGCACTGTATAAGTTCTAGAATCATGTAATTTTCATGACTCACAAACTCCACAAACCAGTTTTGAAAGTTGTGTCTACTGAAAGTTATTTTGGGAAAGATGTTTTGTCAGATTAATAATGCATTGAATGCACTGTACTTCTATCCCTCACAGCTATGTTTTCATTCCTGTCAGAAATTAAATATGGTGCTACCCTGACTAAGCTCTATTACTGAATGTGCTTATGTACAGATTCTCATCCATCTGAATAAATTTATTATTTTAAAGGGATAGTTCACCCAAAAATGAAAAATCTGTCATTAATTACTCACCCTCATGATGTTCCAAACCCATAAGACCTTTGTTCATCTTCGGAACACAAATTAAGATATTTTAGATGAAATCCGAGAGCTTTCTGACCCTCCATAGACAGCAACACAACTACCAGGTTCAAGGTCCAGAAACGTAGTAAGGACATCGTTAAAATAGTCCATGTGACATGATCAGTAGTTCAGCCATAATGTTATAAAGCTATACGAGAATACTTTTTGTGTGCAAAGAAAAGAAAAATAACGACTTTTTTCCAAAATCTCTTTAACAGATTCTGTAAGATCTACACCACCATTCGGATCCATATCATTCAGATTAAGCTAACAGTCAAATCATTAACAGATTATTAGGTTGCCTGTAAACACTGATTTACAGGGGCAACTATTCAGTTAAAAGAGCAACCTGAAATTTCAAAGAAATGCAAATTTGACTTTTGATCGCAAAGTAGTTTAATTCCTGTGATTCTCATTGACCAGCTGTAATACCTTTGACTGTGCGCAATACGCATACTGTCCCAAGCTCAGTGTAACAAAATGAGTTGTCTTGGATGCATCTGGCTTGCCAAGTCCTTACAGTAAGTCTTAATCCAGAATAAATCACTTATGCCTGAAGACTTACTACTGAGGGTGAATTGTTTTGGTTTGCAATTCAAACTCTGTTCGCATACAATTCCAGAAAAAAAAAATGCTGCAAAAGCGAAAGGCTGTGATATTGTTAGTTTGAGGGAAAATGGATTCCGAATGCAAATGAGTGTGGTATTAGAGGTGGGCTGAGAAAGAAAAAGTGACTTCAAGTTTATGGAATCTTATTTCTTTCTCCCAACTCATTTTGAACTGGTAAACAGATATGGAGTAGTTTAGATTGCAGCCTAGACTTATTCAGTGGGACTATGAAAGAACTAAGAACATTGCATAGAATTTGTGTCGCTTTGCAAATTACCTATTAAAATAAATAATAATAAATAAAATAATGATGAAATAGTACTACATGGAGACTACCATTTGATCTCACATACAAACTGTTAAACTGTCGACTTTCTTAACTATTTCTTCTTCTTGTGCATTATTTGGACAGACTCTCAGGTTTCTACAGTCATGTGTGATTTCCAAGCTTGGAAAAGTCAACGAAATGAGTGATATGTTATTTAAAAATTCATGGAAATTTCTATAGGGAATTGAAATGTTTTTAGTTCTGCTCTGCTTTAAAATATTTAATTGGCTAGATGATGCTTTTTGTAGAGTAAAACATGCGGAACATCACCTTGATAAAATCAGTCTGTTTGTTGAGGGTTTTATTGCAGACATGTACACTAAACACTAATATCGACTTGATACCTGGCACAAGTAGAAATGGAAGTACATCCCTACAGTCTCTGGAAATGCTTAAAATTTATGATATGACTAGAAAAGGTCATGAGAAAGAAATGGAAATTGCATTAAAATCCTATGCTTTCCTCCTCAGCCCCAGTTCTGTTTGTCTGGTCTTCCTCAGTTCTTCCACATTTTTCTTTGGTCCAAAAATAAACAACGTACCCAGACAAATAATAAACTTTTGCCCTATTGATCATTTGTTCTTCTCTTTGTCTTTCAGAGGGATGCCAAAGGCCAGTATTTGTTTGACCTCATCTGCCACCATCTAAACCTGCTGGAGAAGGACTATTTTGGCATTAGATATGTCGATCCGGATAAGCAACGGGTGAGTGTCCCACCATGTGGCTTGCGTCTAACAGTCCAAGGTCAACGGTAATGCGGAGCACCAATTCATCATCTCAGCATTTGTGTCCACAGCCTTTTTTATTATGAGAAAGCTGCATCTGTCAGGATACTCAAAGTGCCTTTCATTTCTTAGAGTGTATTGGTTGTGATGCCTAATGAGTGAAGAATTCATGTGTGTCATGGGTGGGCTGTGTTTGTATTGATCCTGCAGCAGTCAGACTGACTTTGAGGGTCATTCTGGAGTAATCAGGGAGTGTCACTGAAAGAGACAGAACTGATGATTGATGGAATGAACCTTCTAGAAGGACAGGTTTAAAAACTGTAAATCATTTGAGGGCATGGCCTTCAGACCTTTATGTGGCTCCGATTAATAGAGTTTGCTTTAACGGGCCAGTTCACACAAAAATGAAAAAATCTGTCATTATGTCATGTTCTTACAAACATGTATCTGCAATAAGCAAAAGGAGAGCATGTTCTCCATGTTAATTTCAGTGCAGTTATAATGAGGAACAGACTAGCGTTCCAGTGGACCTATACTGTAAGAAAATAGCATGCATGTTACATACAATCAATATATCAGTATGTGTAAACATACAGAATTGCCACTTTGCTTCCAAAATGTAAATATTAAATGAATCTAATTAAGTTCAGAAATGCTGTTAGAATTACTAGAATTGCTTTTAAGGTTTCTAGACTGTTGCTGATCACAAAATACTGTATTAATATGTAGACAGTGGTTGTATTTTTTGTGAAAAGACTTGCTAAAACATCTGTATTTAAATATATTTTTTTAATAGTTTAGTAATGTTATATACTATCTTATCTTAGTGTTTATTAATATTTATATTTTTAATTTTTATTTAAATTTTATTTTGTAATTTTGAGCACTTTTGTCATTTTTACAAGTTTTAATGTCTATTTAGCTATATATTTTTATTTCCGTTTGAGTTATTTTAGTACTTCATCTTCAACTTATTTTACATCAATTAGTTGCCAAAGCGACATTACTAATTTCTATTTTAAATTTTTAATCTAATATTTGTTTATTTCATTATTTCATTTATTTCATTATCTAATATTCTGTTTTAGTTCAGCTTATTTCAATGAACAGACATTTTTATTGTTTTAGTTAACAATAACAACAAGAAAAATTAATGTTTAAATACTTGGAAGTTCTGTTTATTTTAGTTTTAGTTATAGCAATTTTAGTACTTCAACTAATTTATATCAGTTAGGTGCCAAGGCAACATATCTAATTTCTACTTTTCTAATTTAGGTTTACATTTTTCATGTTATATTTGTTTTTTTCCCCCGTCAATATTCATATAATCTAATATTTTATTTCAGCTTTATTTCAATTAATTTTTTTATATAGCTTTAGTTAACGATAACAACAGTTTCAAATGTTAAAAATACATTTTATACGAACAAATTATTAAATGTTTAAATATTTGTAAATGTGAAATATATATTTTAAATTTTAATGAAAAAAAGATTCAAATTATATAAAACATTTAAAGATTCTAGATGAGCATTCTGTATAGCTCCTGTAAGGAAACACTGTCTATCTCTAGAATTAGAGATATCTGTGCTGATCTGTGTTCACTAAGTGCAAACCTGACAGCGCACAAGCTTTACATACACATACTCTAGAGTTTCTTCATGTCTGTCTTTTTGACTGACCCCCTTTGGGAGCTTTTCGCATTGAGTGATATAAATAATAATGAGGGCATCTAACTGATGCTAGTCTGCTGTAGACGACACACTGGGACAACCTTAGCGTCTACAGAGTGCCCACAATTCCCTTTAGTATGTTCCTAGTTGGCAAAATATGGCACAGATTAGCTGACAGTCCAGAATACGGTTATGTGTCAGGGAAAGTTTTGACCAAAAAGCTTTCATATCACTATAATCTGAAATCAAATCTAGCCTGATGCTATTTCTAGACATTAGCCTACTGGCACTAAGACCCAAATATACTTTTTCTCAAATCCAATGGCTCGGTTTGGCTGATTTGGCTTATCTGAGGCTGCACACAATAGCAGTGATAGAATCTCAGCATGACGTCGAAGAAGTGCTAATGTTTCGTTCCGGAGAAGAAAGAAATTAGATGAAATGATTAATATATCTACCCTGGCCCCATCTCACACTCATACTGATATAAAATCTCTGTACATCTACCCACACTGACCACCTGCTCCTGTGTAATTATGTATTAGATGAAATATAGATGTAATATGTGTGTAAATGTGCTCTGTCAGTATACGTGTGTGTGTGTGTGAGTGTGGAAATAAAACTCTCTCCTCTGTTGTTTTAGCACTGGTTGGAGTACACCAAGTCAATTTCTAAGCAGATGAAATGTAAGTATCATCAGTCAGATCTTATTTATAGTATGCTAGCTGCCAAAATGGCGCAATTACGAACAACAGCACTATGGTGACCGTAATGAAGCATGCTAATGGGATTCATGGGTACTATACATTTAGAAATGGTGCAATCTCAAATAGGAGCTATCATTTGATGAAGTGATGATGCTGTTCTGACATGCAGTGGGTCTGGAAACCTTGTGTTAAACTTTTATATTAGCATCCAGACCAACACACAGTTTTATAATTATGATTATAGCTATCGTCTTTGGTATGAACAGGGCTTTAGTCAACAGTCACTTTGTATGGTTCTGATCTCAAACAAACTACTGCAAAAACAACTTTCTTAAGGATTGTTTTTTCCGTCCTTGAAGCAAGATACATCTACCTGAGAAGCAAAACTGCGTAAGATAAGGTTTGTTTTCACATAATTGTAGAATGTACAGAGAAATTAAAAAAGTAAAAAAAAAAAAAAAAAAAAAAGGTTTCCACATTTAATTGTACTTGCTACTTAAAAGGAAAAAATCAAAACACATTTCTTAGCCTTAGAAATAGACAGCTGAATTTATGAAACAGTGGAGAGTTTCTCATTAAAGTTACTTTCATTATAAACAAGCACTCTGTTTAATCATAATTTTTCTGACTTCACAAGATGTGAAACTGTAATCTGTTGAAAGTTTGTTAAATGTTAAATTCAGCAGCAGCAGATTTTATAATTTGTACTTTGGGGTCCAATTGAAACTAAAAGGCATAAACAGTGAGAATTCAGCTTTAGTATTAATTCTCCAAAATAATATTTTATTATAGTATTGAAACACAGTTACAAATTACTTTATACAAAGTGCAATATATCATAAATGTAATTTTTTCTTATCCCACTGGCAGATTGTTTCCTGATATTTTAGTTACGAACCTCTCAATATTGTGTTAATCTTTGTTTAAAACTATTTTAATTATAAATATCTCAAAACTGTGTTAGATCTATGTTTAAACACCAGGAAACAATTGTCAGTGGGATAAGAAATATAAACTTAATTCAGGATATATTCTCTGAAAACAAGTATATTGCAAAATAGCGTAAAGTGTGATGCAATCTTGCTTCTCAAGTAAACTTGTTTTTAAAGATGTTTTGATTAAGGCATTACAGTACACAGTGTGTATATGTATTATATTAAGGCAGAAAGTACTAAATCAGATTAAGTTTACTGATTGAGACAGTGGTTCTCAACCTTGTTCATTTTCTCCACATAGCACAACCTCCATTCACCATGTGTCTGCGGGTAAAGTTCTACCCACCAGATCCTGCTGCTCTAAAGGAGGAGATCACCAGGTATGAGCTGCCACAATGAAAGGTTTCTGCTTTTTGCATTCAGTACCTAAGTCACATTATTAAATGGCATCTGATTACAGAGCTGGCTTAGTTTCTCGCATAAAAGGATAGGATTCCTTTAAGTGTAGACCTAAAGCTCTGCTTTGATTTAAGCATTACAAACCAAACAGCAACAGATGTTTGGCAGCACCAGAAAGCCATTCAGCTTTGCTTTATACTGGCTTTGAAACATTGTGCTTCTTTTTGCCCAATACGGCCAGTTTGCTATAGAGTGCTGCATTGATGATGTACTTTTGTTGGCCGACCCATAAATTAACGTTACACTAATTACCTTGCCCAAAAATCCAAAAGGATTTTTCCACTGGTTTTTGGATTATTGTAGAAAATAAGCTCTGTGTTAGATCCAAGTTTCTAAGCCAGAAATATTAGATCCAGCCCCAGACACCAGATCCTGTCAGAAAATAGCTGTTTTGTCTGATATCCTAACAACTAGTCAGAACATATAAGTGCTTGTTGTCCGAGATCCAATTGTAATGTTATCAAGATTTTTACATTAAAAAACATCATAATTTAGAAGTAATAGGCGGAATGTAGAGTAAACGGCCACTGCTATGATTGGCTAATAGTTGTGTATGTTTGACAGCCTACATCCTTCACAGATGGACGCCGCTGTGATTTCAGTTAAAAACGCATAAATGCTTGTACATATCAGTACAAATGATCTGTAATAACAGACAAAGCAATAGATCACATAATAAAAACAGTTATTGTCGGATCCAGCATCATCTTTCAGTTTCAATCTTTTTGAAAATCTCGTGTAAAATTCTGCCTTGTTTATAAACGAATCCGCGGTAAAATGAAGTGAACAAAGGACCAAGTTTTTACTGATATGGTCTGGATCTTCATTAAAAATAATTCATCCACTCTTTCCTAATGTTGGGATCAGAAGGAAGGCAATAGGGCTGTCAAAATGGCTGAAAAACTAAATTTGAATTTTCTACTTAAATATGATCAATATTCGAATTATATTCAAATTTAAAAGGCATAATTTTAGTTGATGGGGCTTTTGGCTTCTCTCCGAGGCCACAAGAGGGCGCATAGATAGATGTGATAGATGTCTTTTTATAGAAAATACGATAAATATGCGTTTTGTGTGAACGTCTTGGTTTCAGTCTTGACGTAAATAACATCATCTCCGCATTGATGTTCTCTTTTTCCACAATATTTTGAATGAACAACATAGCAGCTGGATAAGCAACTGGATAAGCTATGAAAAGTATTAAAATGCAACGACACTTACATCGTCATCGCATCTTGTGCACCACTGATAAGGCTGCCTGACGCACACCTAAAATTCGAATGGATTGGTTTTTGGGAAGTGGATTTTTACTTTAAATTCAACGAATATTCGAAATTTGATTTTTTTGACAGTCCTAGAAGGCAATGCAAAAACTGTTTTTCCACAACTTGTACAGCATCTTGTCTGCAGAGCCATCTTTATCATTTAGTTTCTGCATAGACCTGCGTTTGCCTCTCTCGTTATTTACACTACATGCACAAATCAGTGGGTGGAGCTAAACAGGCAGTGATGTAGAAGCAGGCGTTGATCATCTTCTGTGGAGGCGGTGCTTATCCACATTATTACATCATAGAGTTGTACATTTCACAAGCTGCTGTTTTGGCAGATTGGCTTCAATATAATCTATTTTTAGACTAATTAGAAAGTTTTGAGTTCTGAAATTTACATCACGTTTTTATAGTAAAATTACCTCTTAAATGTCAAAAGATCAAGGGAATTTTGATTTCTCATTTAATGATCCCTCTAAAACACTCTAAAAATTGGTGCCTATATGACTCTCATCTTGCTGTTACTCTCAAGGTTCAAAGCTGTTTCTCACTCACCGCTAAGGAAAGATGTATGGTCAGTGACTCCTAACAGATTCCTCTGAATGATACATGATTAGCCTCTAGCAAGCAAAGTCTTGGCCAGCATCACAGTGTCTCTCTCCACCTCTTTCATCCCCTCTCGATCAGTCTGCAATGAGGTCACCCAGAAATTCACACACTCGACCTGAAACAAGATCTTATGATACTGTGCTTCTTATAACCTAATGAGGGGCCGCATTAATGACAGTGTGTGCATATAGACATTAAATACTTTGACATATGGGCACTTTGCAGTGTGTTCAGGTATAGATTGATGTGTGGAGTAGGGGGAGATGCTAGTGTTTACTGCACTGTGAAATGAAATGCTTGTGGGGAACACAAAGTAATAACTCACGCTGAAATGAGAGGAGAAGCTGGAAAGAGACGTGAAACAAGAGGATGACCATAGAGTTGAAGACAGGAAATTAGATGAGAGAGAGGCAGGTAGACAGAAGGAGCAGAAAGACTAATTAGGGATATGGCTGAGAAATAGAGGGATTATCTGAACGAAAAGGACATCATTTGGAGTGAATGGAATAATTAGCATAGTCCCTGTAAGACAAAGAAATGTATCCACTTCAAGCAAGGGTGTCGCAGCTGTTAGGATATGTGAGAGAAAAAAGTGATTCTGTCTCTCTGCGCTTTCTTCTGCCACTCATAATTCCACAGTAAATCCATGCTGAGTTTTTCCGTGTTTGGACATTCTCAGGTCTTAAAACGAGATTATTGCTCAACACCATGCACAAATTTGTCATTAGCTTAATTTCCATGGCAAACAAGTCACAGCAGCACATGATCCATTCATTCTTTGACATCACATCATGCATTGTAAGTTACAGCAACAGATAAACCTGTCTGAAATTATATGATATTCAACTTTTTGAAGTCTTTATTTAAATCTTTAGTTTAAATCAACATTTTTTTGTTGTTGTGAAATTACAAATTTCTAACCATTTTAGGAATGGGTATCTATTTTGTTTTAAATTATATTGTTATAGTTTCTTCAAACGAAAGAACAATGCAGATAAATTTGATCATTTTTCCTTAATTTAATTTAATTTTAATTTTTAATATATGCTTTTTATGTACTGTAAATATTTGATATAATTTATATCATGTTTTACCCTTTTCTTTACATTTTAAACTTACAAGCATAAAAATGACACTTAATAATAACATTTCCCTATAATGAGATGATTTAGTATTATTATGTTTATGTTAGTAATATGTATCCAGTTTCTGTGTTTGTTGGATTATTGGAAAATAACTTGAGTAGAGTGCATATTCCACAGAGCAAAAAAAAGCATCTCAGCCCAATACTTTGCCATTTAGCTGTTCCTATATTTGGCCTGTCCTTCTCCAGAACCAAATGACACTGACACGTAGAGTGTGTTTCCATAAATGGCAGGTTACAGATAAAGAAGCAAGCCAATATGTAGGACAGAAATTGACTGGTGGCTACAGAAATTGCCATTTAGCTGCTGTCACCTAGAGAGAATTCAGGGAACATAATTGCATTTTTAGCTCCTATGGCCTCTTAAGTGAAAAGCTATTAGCTCTAGTTGGGCTGGCCTACTTTGAGAAGTTAAAGACAAGCATGTCGCTCTTTACTCATGGGACATCTGTTGCACTGAAGGTGAGAAGAGCCAAGTACCAGATTGGGACTGGATTGATTTATGAATAGAAAATGTGACACTGGCGCATGAGGAAGCTCTTGTCTTTTTGTAACAGTGCCAAAAAGAAGTTTTTCATCACATAAAGCAAACAGCATGTAAATATGTTTTGAATTTACTCTTTCCATTCCATTAAAATCGAATCTATGAGCTCTAAATCCATTTATAAGAAGTAGCATCTGTGTTTAAAACATTATACCGCTGTGAGACAGATGTTAGGTCCAGGGACAAAGATGTTTCGGTTTTGCAGTGTTTTTGACTGCTGAAGTCTTTTCCCCAACTTGACAGCTTTTGACACAATAGTCTGCTTTAGGGCATCTCTTCCCAAAACAACAATCCTGTTCTCAATTCATTCAGAGAGCTCATTTCAACCAAATCAAAGATAAATATTTTGCATGTTTTGAAAGAGAGTTGAATCCACATACATTAAATTTCACATTGCACCTCTTTGTCTGTCATTATCAGCCCTTATCATTACTGACAGTTTAACATTTAACATTTTATTTACACAGTCCAACAAAAATGTGAAGGATAATGGAATGCATGAGGTATTTTCTCACTCAGTGCCCTGGTTGCAGGTATCTCGTCTTCCTGCAGATCAAAAGAGATCTGTACCACGGTCGTCTCCTCTGCAAAACATCTGATGCTGCCATGTTGGCAGCTTACATCTTACAAGGTAACATAGAATGAACTGTGACCCTAGAATATCTAATATAAAATCTGCTTGATGACTACCATTCAGAAGTTTGGGATCAGTAAGATTATTTTATTCAACAAGGATGCAATTTCTATTCTTCAGGGTGTCCTGATGAATAGAAATGTCTCATCGTTTTCACAGAAACATTATGGAACACAACTGTTTTCAACATTGATAATAATAAGAAACGTTTGTAGAGCCACAAATCAGCATATTAGATGATTTCTGAAGGATCATGTGACACTGAAGTCTGGAGTAAAGGCAGCTGAAAATTCAGTTTTGTTATTTTAATTTTGCACACTTTCTTCCTTGAAGTTCCACCATTATTTAAAATTCTACAGAGATGTTTGAGATTCAGTCACATGAGAAGGGAATATAGTGGCTCTAAGGGCAGGAAACACAGTAATGTTCTTTGACAGGTTGGTCAGGGGCATGTTTTGGATGGCACTTTTGAATTAAAGATGCACTGTTCCATCATCTCAGAGCACAGAGCATTGGTCAGGACTTATGGGTACCAAGTGCAGAAGCGAACAGCATATTGAAGATGCTATTACTTGTATGCTAATCCCCAACACTTCCTCTCACAGAGGATGTTCATTAAGACAACACATTAACATGCCCACATGTCAACTAAAATGCATCTGAGTAACACGGTTGCATGATGAAAGATTGATTTATGTGTCTACTTTGCAGCTGAGATTGGAGACTACGACCCAGGAAAGCATCCAGAGGGCTACAGCTCCAAGTTCCAGTTCTTCCCCAAGCACTCGGAGAAGCTTGAAAGAAGGATTGCAGAAATTCATAAGACCGAGTTAATGTATGTGTAACCTTTCCCCTCCTTTTTCTTTATGTATGGCTCAGGAATTATTGAAATGTCTCTTTACGAATTCGAATTTACGAATCAGATTTACTTAGTGTGCATTTCCTAATATAAATAATTTAGCTATTTAATTTAACATTTTTGCTTGTCTTTATTCTGACATTTGAAGTTTTCAGTGACATTTAGGTTAATTTTGGTAACATTAGTTAAGGCATTGGGTGTCATGAACTACAATGAAAAACATTTTTTTCAGTTTTTTGTTGTTGTTGTTGTTTTAATCTAGGTAAATTTTTATTTATAAACATGCTATTGTTTATTAGTAATTAATGTTCATATTTATTACATTAGCGTTAATTTATACAACTTAAAATGTTGGAAATTTATTCATATACAGTGGGGGAAAAAATAAGTCAAATAAGTATTTGATCCCCTATCAATCAGTAAGATTTCTGGCTCCCAGGTGTCTTTTATACAGATAAGGAGCTGAGATTAGGAGCACTCTGTCCACAGAAGCAATCAATCAATCAGATTCCAAACTGTCCACCATGGCCAAGACCAAAGAGCTGTCCAAGGATGTCAGGGACAAAATTGTAGACTTACACAAGGCTGGAATGGGCTAAAAGACCACCGCCAAGCAGCTTGGTGAGAAGGTGACAACAGTTGGTGCGATTTATTCGCAAATGGAAAAAACACAAAATAACTGTCTATCTCCCTCGGACTGGGGCTCCATGCAAGATCTCACCTCGTGGAGTTTCAATGATCATGAGAATGGTGAGGAATCAGGCCAGAACTACACAAGAGCATCTTGCCAATGATCTCAAGGCAGCTGGGACCATAGTCACCAAGAAAACAACTGGTAACACACTACGCCGTGAAGGACTGAAATCCTGCAGCACCCGCAAGGTCCCCCTGCTCAAGAAGGCACATGTACAGGCCCGTCTGAAGCTTGCCAATGATTCAGAGGAGAATGTCTCTGTTACATATGTAACCCTCGTTCCCTGATGGAGGGAACGGAGATGTTATGTCGAGTGACGACATTATGGGGATTCACTTGGGAGCCCCAGTCATCTCTGACTTTAAGAGAAAACGCCAATGAATATTGGCTAGTGGATTTTGCATACCTGAGCCACTCCCCGCGCATACGGGTATAAATAGGCGACAGGTGCATCCACTCTTCAGGTTTTACGCTGAGGAACCGAGAACTTGTTCCTGGCCGCCAGCGATGGTTCGAGGTTGTGGCAAGGGGACATAACGTCTCCATTCCCTCCATCAGGGAACGAGGGTTACATACGTAACGAGACGTTCCCTATCTGTCGGTCACTACGAGTTATGTCAAGTGACGACATTATGGGTTCCATGGAAAGCGCCACCACCTGAACCCCATCACAACCTTATGGCATTGCAAATGTTGACAAGCAAGCGCGTGACAGACAAATGCCATGCAAAGGTCGTAACCTTCCCATCACCCCAGCGCAAATTCACTGACCTTGGTATCCGTAGGGACCACAGGTGAGTACATCGCTGCTGAAGATAGCCAAGCCGTTGTTCCTTTCAGCACAGAAATTAGAAGGGATTTCGACCTTCAATGAAAGATTGCTTCAAGTCTTTCCTATTTGTTGTTACAGCTTGGCAGAGAAGGGCACTACGGAAGCCACATCCTGCCCATAGGGAGGTGACATGTGGAGACACTGATATGGACTGACCTAGGCCTGGGGCAGTACTACAAATGAAATTGGTCTCTGAGGTAGGACCTACCTGAGATTAGGGATGGAACAACTGCCAGCAGAGACTGATAGAACGCTCTGTCAAAGGGAAGACATGGGTTTACAGAGAGGGAAACCTTACCATGGAAGAATACACATATGGGATTGCCTGAAGGGAATCAAGCCATATGGACACCTAGCCCAGAACAGAGTTTGACCGGAGACCTGGGCAAGCTAACACCAGTACTGGGTCTGGCGTCAGACTGCTCCGCCCCAGTCTGACTGCCGGGGGTGTTGGAGGAACTCCACCAGAGTTCGCCGTCCGGGGAACTTACTGGAGGAGGAAAAAGGCACTCGCATCCCCGTGTGAGGGGGAAAGGCGCAGGAAGCGTGACACCGGCCAGCTCTTCCCTCAACTTACCTGTTACCTAACACACAGGAAGAAACTGACTCAACGCGGAGCTTGTCTCGTGAAGGTGTTAGGTGACGCCCAGCCCGCAGCTCTACAGATGTCTACCAGAGAGGCATGTGCTAGCCAAGCAGCAGCAGCCGGACCGCCGCAAAGCTAGTAGCACTACCAGCAACTCGAGGCAGTTGATGTGCCAAAGCAGTCGAGGCCCTGTCCAGAACTCTGAGGCTGCCTGCCCGTTGCATGTAGCGTACCAGCCTGCACTGGAGGCATCGTGACAACGACATGCCGAGACACTTGGTCTAAGGGCACTCCGACCCGTAGAAAAACAAGGTCTGTCCAGGGGCTGCATGATTGGCAACACGTTGGCGTGACGGTCACATGAACTGTGCCGCGGTGCCATGCCCATTTTGGGACTCGGGAGTGTAACCAATGCTGAAGTGGTCTCATATGAAGCAGTCTGAGCAGCGAGACTGCGGCTGCAGATGCCATATGCCTCAGGAGCCTCTGAAAAGGGTTTCAGTGATACCACCGTCCTGCCTCTGAAGGAACTCAGGCAGTTCAGCACGGACTGGGCACGCTCGTTGGTGAGACACGCCATCATACTCACCGAGTCTAACTCCATACTGAGAAAAGAGATTCTCTGCACGAGGGAGAGCTTGCTCTTTTCTCAGCCGACCTGAAGCCCCAGCTGGCTGGGGTGCTGAAACACCAGGTCCCTGTGACCACACAACTGTTCTCACACGCGGGCCATGCTCAAGGTAGTTGAGGATCCTGATGCCCACTTCCCGTAACGGGGCAAGGGCGCCCTGGGGTTGGATGATGCCAACGCTTTTGCATCAACATCTTGAACGGAAGCTAGTGCAGGGCCCAACTCAAGACTCGCAGATCCAGGATTGGCCAGAGGCCACCGCCTTTCATGGGTATGATGAAGTAAGGGCTGTAAATCCCCTGCTTCATCTCGGCTGGTGGGACTGGCTCGATTGCATCCTTTGCCAGGAGGACAGCAATCTCCTCTTGCAAGACAGGTGCGTCTCGGACTGCCACCAAAGTCTCGAGAACTCCGCTGAACTCGGGAGGTTGCCTGGTGAACTGAATCGCATAGCCGAGTTGGATTATGCAAATGAGCCTGCAGGATGGTTTGGGCAGCGCAAGGCACCCCCCCAACTCCGTACAAATGGCACCAAAGGGACAATCGACGTACCTGCAGTGGTGCAGCGGAGGGGAGTCGGGCTGGATAGCACAGAAGGCATCACGTTCTGAGTGATCACAGCAGAGCTCCCCGCGTCTCTGGAGGGACTGGCCAGAGATGTGTGGAGAGGCATTGTGAAACCCGGAGGAAAAGGAAATTGCTCTTTCTTTGACAATGTGGCTACTGCTTGTCCTTGAGCCAGCAGCAGAACAGAATAAATTATTCTCCACCCAACCCTCCTCCGGGGGAAGGAGCAGCGCTGTTCTCGCATTTTCCGGAGAAAGAGCAGCTTCCCACATCTCCGAGTTGCCCATGTCAGGGCCGCTTTATTGCCTCCCTGGATGATTTCGGGGCCAGCTGGGACACGGGGGGCACCATGCTCCTGTGAGAGGCTCGACGCGCTGGCCTAGGTAACGATTCGACATGGGGCAGAGCAGCTCTGGAGGATGCAGGAGGGTGCCCACGGCGACAAGCAGACTGGGGCTTGCCTGCGGCGGAGCGGTGGCAGATGGTGCATCACGCCGGGCCAAGCTGTGTTGAACGGCCTTGGCCTGCTTTCTGTACTGCCGAGAACTGCTGGGCACAGTCCTCGACAGTGACGCCGAACAGTCCAGCCTGGGAGACAAGAGCATCGAGAAAGCACACTATGGTTACATGCTCACAACAAATGCATAAACCATCCACAAACGCAGCTTCAGCATGCTGGGTGCCCAGACACTGAAGACAACGATCGTGACTGCTGACTGAGGATAGGAAACGACCGCAACCAAGAGGACACGGCCGGAACGGAGTCTTTAAAAAGACGTGAACTGATCATGATTTGCTCTTTTACAAAATCTGCTCTTTTAGTTGAAATGCCCAGGGGAATCACTGCAGACAGGGACACCGCTGATCGCACTGTGACGCCAACCAGAACAACTTACAGACAGATTGATGAATGGCTTTGTGGAGATCAACATGTTTATCCACTCGGCTCTGAAGCAAAAATCTGAAGAGTGGATGCACCTGTCGCCTATTTATACCCGTATGCAAGGGGAGTGGTTCAGGTATGCAAAATCCACTAGCCAATATTCATTGGCGTTTTCTCTTAAAGTCAGAGATGATTGGGGCTCCCAAGTGAATCTCCATAATGTCGTCACTCGACATAAATTGTAGTGACCGACAGATAGGGAACTGGGTGAAACTGGGTGTTGTGGTCAGATGAGACCAAAATCGAGATCTTTGGCATCAACTCAACTCGCTGTGTTTGGAGGAGGAGGAATGCTACCTGTGACCCCAAGAACACCATCCCCACCGTCAAACATGGAGGTGGAAACATTATGCTTTGGTGGGGTTTTCTGCTAAGGGGACAGGACAACTGCACCGCATCAAAGGGACGATGGACGGGGCCATGTACCGTCAGGGCCAGGGCATTGAAAATGGGTCGTGGATGGGTATTCCAGCATGATAATGACCCAAAACACACAGCCAAGGAGTGGCTCAAGAAGAAGCACATTAAGGTCCTGAAGAGTGGTCTAGCCAGTCTACAGACCTTAATCCCATGGAAAATCTGTGGTGGGAGCTGAAGGTTCGAGTTGCCAAACGTCAGCCTCGAAACCTTAATGACTTGGAGAGGATCTGCAAAGAAATGTGGGACAAAATCCCTCCTGAGTTGTGTGCAAACCTGGTGGCCAACTACAAGAAACATCTGACCTCTGTGATTGCCAACAAGGGTTTTGCCACCAAGTACTAAGTCATGTTTTGCGAAGGGGTCAAATGCTTATTTGACTCATTAAAATGCAAATAAATTTATAACTTTTTTTAAAATGCATTTTTATGTATTTTTTTTGTTGTTATTCTGTTGTTAAATCTACCATTAAAATTATAGATTGATCATTTCTTTGTCAGTGGGCAAACGTACAAAATCAGCAGGGGATCAAATAATTTTTCCCCCCACTGTATACTATCATTCAAAAGTTTGGGGTCTGTTAGATTTTTTTTTTTCTGTAAGGTTTTTCGTGTTCTCCAAAATGCGTTAAAAACAGTAATATTTTAAATATTATTATTTAAAATAACTATTTTGTATTTGAATGTATATTTTAAAAAGTAATTTATTCCTGTGATGGCAAAGCTGAATTTTCAGCATCATTACTTCAGTCTCCAGTGTCACATGGTCCTTCAGAAATCATTCTAATATGCTCAAGAAACATTCTTATTATTATCAGTGTTAAAAACAGCCATTCTGCTTAGTTTTTGTGGAAACCATGATAGGTTTTCATATTGATATTTATTTTTAAAAATTACTGACCCCTAACTCTTGAAGGGTATTGCATGTAGAAATTTACATTTAACCTTATTTAACCATAAATATTTAACATATTTAACCTTATTGTAAAATTTTACCACAAAGTTTGATTTTGTTTTTAATGCCTTCATCCATTGCTAGACTTTATGTACAAGTTAACTAGACATAAAGACTTGTTTAGTTGACCTTGCGCACTCATTTGAGGTGAGAAATGATCTTTTTATCTTTTTGTTTATTTCTCTCACATTCACACACTCGATCACACAATGTCTCATTAGTGTGACTGTGAAGTCTTGGCCCTCAGTATTGTAGGTCAGATCTGATGTCATTTTAATGTGGCACAAATCCGTAGGCCATCATTGACCAAGCAGTACTTTCTTTCCAAGTTTACATGAGCAAGTCCAACTATAATAGCCCAACGAATGATAAACTGTTAAACTGCCAAACAATCATGGGTTTAGTGTTGGTTTTAGTCTATTAAATACTTTATTACTCTTTAGAAGCAGTTGACTATTCTTATATGGACGGTACATGAAAATAAGACGTTGTGTCATCTACACATTGGAATTTATGGTCACACCAAACAGGAGCATGATTACTGCTGCCCTCTGGTGGTGTGACCGTTCTATGACCAGAGCTGGCCCATCAGCCCAATTATGGAAACTATGTTGGGAATGTAGAGCGATGCTCCAAAATGATCCAGTAAATCAGTCCTCGAGTCTGTAAGCAATCGCTTTCTCACAGTGTTAAGGGTCGCTTTTCATCTTTGATTTGCATTGAAATACAAGCCAGGCTGTCTTGTTACATTAAGGTCTTGAATGTTAAATGGCCAGTGCTGAATAAAACATGAATTAGTAAGAGGTTTCCTGGAGTGATGATACTTGAACCGTCTGGTTGGTTTGGCTTTGCTTTCTATTTAGTGGCCGCTAATCAATGTTGTTCAAGTGTAAAGTGTCGAAATAGATGCATTTGTTCATATTCAAATTAGCATTATGTTTTAGATGCCTTTTTTTAAGTTAGAGCAAATTTCCACTTTGCAGGATATGTTGACTACAAAACCACTAGAATGTGGATTCAGTCCAATACCAATGGCACCAGTGTATCAGTTCTGAAATGTAATTGGTGACTCTGCTGTGCTGTTGCTGTGGTTGTTCCACCATTGAATGACACAGATGGTGTTTTAATGTGTTGTTTTGCAGAGGTCAAACTCCAGAGACAGCTGAGCTGAAGTTCCTGCAGAAAGCACAAATGCTTGAAACATACGGCGTGGATCCTCATCCGTGCAAGGTTAGCTGACTCTATCTGACGCATTTACAGCTTGCATCCAAAAGCTATTGTGTAAAACCAAGTGCCCTTTTATAATGTCAGAATGTTCAGGAAACACAGAAAAGATTCCCATTTAGATGCTGCAAATCTCTAGAAGCCACAAGTCACATATAAAAAAAGTTTAATTACTTAGTTCCTTTTGATTTATTTAACTACCCACAGTCCTTAAGAGAGATCGAATGATCAAAAGCTGTTCCTTTGCTGTTCATTATCACAGTGTCCATAAAATTTTAAGCAGCACAACTCAGCATATTAGAATGACTTCTGAAAGATGATGTGAACTTGAAGGCTGAAAATTCTGCTTTGCCATCACATGAATAAATTACATTAGAATATATATTAAAACAGAAACTGTTATTTCAAAATATAATAATATAGTGCGAAATTTCATTTTTTTTCTTTGTTTAAATAAATGGAGCCTTATTGAGCATGAGACTTCTTTCAGAAACATTAAAAATCCTACCACTGCACACTTTTGACTTGCTTATAAAAGAATGCTTACAGCTACAGACTTAATTTAGTTCATGAACTTATAGTCAGTAGTTTTGTATATTGTCATGTATAAAATCACTGATATATGTTTCGCTGTTGTTATTTTCGTTACATCTTTGTATATATTCTGCAGATTTATGGAAAATGAATGGGGAAATTGCAGCTTGAACCAAGGCCATTAAAATAGTGTGCTAAGAAACATAGTTCTATAAGTGAGCGTTTTTTGTCTCCAGTTTGTGCCAGTAATCTCAACAGTAAAAGCCCAAAACTGCCCATTTTGCTGCTGAACATTAGATTAAGCAACCCTGAAAACAAAACAAAACTGTGAAGGTTTGATTGTTAAGATCATTCTATATTGTGCTGTATTGAGTCTTCCTGCTCAGTGTCTGCTTGTTGAGAAAGGTAATATGTGGTCCTCCTCTGTCGTTGTTCATCACAGGATGTATCTGGTAACCCGGCTTTCCTCGCCTTCACCCCGTTCGGTTTTGTCGTGCTTCAGGGGAACAAAAGAGTCCATTTCCTCAAGTGGTGAGTGACTAATACTTGCTTCTTTTCCCTACTGAACTTCTGTTGACGTCTTCAGGGCTGAGTAAACACAGACATGCATACACGCATGCATCGTGAAGCTGAAAATAATGAGTCATTCTTGCCTAGCGACGGGCTCTGGGTATACAAGTCACAGCTGGTTTTATTATATTGTATTATACATTCCCAGCCAAAAGGGCCCGACCATCTGCCTCTTTCTGAACTGTTAGAGCAGACAGGTGTCCAATTATCCTTCACCAGCTCTCCATCCAGAGGGCATGTTTAAAGTCATCCGGACACAACAAGTCTGTGAGGTCTGGCCATGCAAAGAAAAGAGAAATGCATAAAATACTGAACTATTGTGCTGCCTGTTTTTGTTTCAGTGTCACAGGGTTTTGTTATATGTGGTTCAATCTGTAGTGTATGTTTGAAACACACGTAAAGAAAGAGTGAAGAAAAAGTGCAATTGTGCAATCTGTGTTTATTTGTGAAACAGAATATGGCAATTTATAGTTTTTTTTCGTGACACACTGAAAAAATGGCTTGTTCATTGTAATTAATTAATATGAGCTCATGTAATTCAGTTTGTAAACATTTTGTCAACTAATTTGTTTGATTTAATGCATTTGTAATGAGACTTACATATACAATACATAATTAACAATACATAATTATGTCATTTTCTTCTGTGACATCATTGTCTCTCTGTGTGTGTGTGTGTGTGTGTGTGTGTATATATGTATATATATATATATATATATATATATATATATATTGTGCATGTATGTATTATTGAGTGTGTGTGTATATATGTGGGTCAGTGACAAAAAGGGGTTGGCAAGATGAGAAATTCAAAAATATTTTAAAAACTTTTTAAAGCATGCATCAGGTATTTTAAAATGTACACAGCATGTTTATGTTGATTTTATGTAATTAAAAATTACATTTCTACCATTTTTTACAAAAGTTAAGACTGAATGTACATGAAAATGTCAAATGGTGTAACCACAAAAGAATGAGAAATATTAAATATTTTATCCACCTAAACGGCATGTAAGCTTACTCATAGAAATAAATAAGTCATTTTAAATTGTCACACGAAAATAGATTTTATTAAAGTTATCTCTAAATGTAAATTTTAATGCGTTTTTGCAATATTTGGCAGGACATATGCTGAAAACACCTGTTTTCTAAATAATCTTTGACAAATTATGTAAAAAAATTTAAAACCATATTATTATACTAAACTAGATGATTACATTTTATTCCACATTAATTTTCCTGTATATAATTATATTTTAATGAAAAATACTGGTTACGCCAATTGACAAAAACCAGTTACACCACCTGACCATGTTGCTTCTACAGCCAAAGGCCATTGTTTGTTGAAGTCAACAAGTTCAGCTGAAGTGCTTTTTTCCAATGAAAAAATAAATAAATCTAGCAACACAAAATTATCATAGTGATAAAAAGTGAACTCGTGTCTCATATTACAGTTAAGAAACAATATCTGACAATAAATCATCAGAGTGATGAACAGTGAACTCATGTCTTGTATTGTAATATAAATTTTGTTAAACAGGCATTATCATGGACACCTATGTAAGTACATGACCTTGGTGGGAATATTTCAAATGTAATTTTTAAAGTTAATACTCATTTTTATAATGATGAATTATCAGTGTATTCCTGAGGTCATACCATTTGACATGTATACCTAAGAATACCTGACCATACCCTAAAAATGTTAAATTATTATTATAATTTGCATGCAGCAGTTAGTATCACCAGAGGTCCTTCTCTGTGATATAATTTCCTGTCACATGATCTTCTTGCAAAAATATTAACAAAATGGCTCCTTGAATGGTGGTTAACACTCAAGGAATTTGGCTTGACTCCCATAACTCCCCAAATTAATTATAATATTCAGAACCATGATGCTCCATTTACTTTTATTTACTATTAAATAGTACTAATGTAAGATTATGCCAAACTAGCTGATCTGGTGTTTTATTGAGAATTTCACCTTTTTTAAACAAGATCAATTATTTGGTACAAAGTTTTTAAGGTTACACCACATTGACATTTTTGCCATAATCCCACAAATATTCCCTCAAAATGAATTAAAACCAGACATTTTAGACTTGGTCCACAAAGAATAGAATGTATGCAATTAATTTGCACATTTATTTTGAAATTTTAACCCTTTTAAATTTAATTAAACCATATGGACACAAAAAAAGTAGCGTCACATCCAATGTTCCCTCTAATTTTTTTTCTTGCTGAGCAAAGCTTTTCTCTATTGGGCAGACATTTCAGCCACCTGAGCAAAAACATTCTTTATACCAGACCTGTACAGCACACACACAAAAAAGTGTGTAACTTTTAACTTTAATGTGCTATTTCTATTTGATTTGACCCTTGATGTGACTAAATGATGCACATTTTAGGTTATCTGAGAAAACATTTTTACAGTACAATACACTGCCGTTCAAAAGTTTGGGATCAGTACATTTTTTTTAAAGAAGTTTCTTAGGCTCCTCAAGGCTGTATCTATTTGATAAAAAATACTGAATATTATTTCACAAAATAATATTGTGAAATATTATTGCAATTTTAAATAAAAATGTTCTATTTGAATATACTTTAACATATAATTTATTCCTGTGAAGCAAAGCTGAATTTTCAGTGTCACATGATCCTTCAGAAATCATTCTAATATGCTAATTTATAATAAATGTTGGAAAAAGTTTGGAAATATTGGAAATATTTTTTGGGACCTGTGATACTTTTCAGGATTCTTTGAGAAATAAAAAGTTAAAAAGAACAGTTGTTCAAAATAGAAATTTTGTGTTACAATATACACTACTATTCAAAAGTTTGGGGTCAGTCAATTTTTTCTTTCTTATTTATTTATTTTTATTCAGCAAGGATGTGTTAAATGGATAAAGAGCGATAACAAAGACTTATATTGTTAGAAAATATTTATATTTTTAATTAATGCTGTTCTTTTTAACTTTTTATAACACTGATTATAAATCAGAATATTAGAATGATTTCTGAAGGATCATGTGACACTGAAGACTGGAGTAATGATGCTGAAAATTCAGCTTTGCTTTACAGGAATACACTATATTTTAAAATATATTAAAATAGAAAACTAATATTAGAAATTGCAATAGCCTAAGAGTTCACAATATTACTGGTTTTATTTTTCTGTATTTTGATCAAATAAATACAGCCTTGATGAGCATAAGTGACTCCATTAAAAAACAAGGTCAATTATTTATTAGGTTTATAATATAGGCCGAATATAATATAATATATATCAAAACAACTGAAGCATTTAAACTGACAAAAGATAATAGAAAACAAACTGAAGCATTTAAACTGAGATCTGTAAGTTAAATATATGAAGTACAGTTTGCACAATACACCTGTGTGTGACTGTAAATGTCTCAGAGTTTTGTTACCGTTCTGTTAATCATCCGCTATTTCCAGCACTTAACGTTAATCAAGCCACTCTTCTTTAATACATGAGGACGTTTTATTTCACATGTCACGGTGTTTGCGTTACCTCTCGATTTGAGCTATTTCATCCGCAACCATTGAAGTATTCGGTTTCTACAGCAACTCATTTGGCGCACACCATTCTCTTTCTATGAAACTTGTACACCGCATTCACCGGTTCTAACGCTATAGCGGCACCAGCTCTATAGCGGTTTACCCGAGCATTGCAATTCTTACGTTTTAACTAGAATACAATCAAATGGCTTTCCCAACTCATTTTAGCTTGTGCGCGGCACATTATTTCTCTGCGCGGCTGCGGTGGAAGAAGTGCGCGGCCGCGCGCGCGCAGCTTAGAGGGAACATTGGTCACATCATTGACCCATATATGTATGTATGTACCATACATGGTATATCAAATAATACATATAAAACATGTTGATATCCATCTTTCGATAGATAGATAGAACAACATGGACAATGATGTTACATTTAAATATAACAATTTTCATGTGTTATTCATGTAGTCTTTCTCTATACATAGATAATCATTTATTTCTTTATTTATATACAGTTATGTGTACAATTTACTACTTATGTATAAACTACATATAATATTCACTTTTTACAACATTTGTGTGTATGTATTCTAAATTTATACAAATTATAATATCTTAATATATGCATTCTGCTTCCACTTGAACAGGAACGAGGTGACCAAACTGAAGTTTGAGGGAAAGACATTCCATATATATGCAAATCAGAAGGAGGTGAGAACACTAAATATGCCAACATTGATGAAGTCAAAGATAATTACAATATACCAAATTGCCTTATGATTATGACACAATCTGTGAAACTTTAATAACTCCCTTCAACGACAGTGCCGCACTTGTGCACCTTTAATGACTTCTTGTTATGCACAGGACAAAAAGATCATCTTGACATACTTTGCACCAACTCCAGAGGCCTGCAAGCACCTTTGGAAATGCGGTGTTGAAAATCAAGCCTTCTACAAGTGAGTTTTTGCACTGCTCCTTCCTTCGAGATGAAAATATTTGTTTGGTTAGACAGGTGTGATGCTTCTGAAAGGGCAAATGCACAATAAACAAGTTCCAGAAATAATTAGTCCCTTTTTGGCTCTTCCTAATTGCAAACACTGTCATTTCGTCTCTCCAGAGCATGATATTTAAGATTGGTAAATAAGCTGACTAATAACTAATAATGCAAGACACTTCTGCAAGTGTCTGGACACCTACATCTAGATGTCGTCACTGTTTTTACCTCGCGGGGGTCATCTAATGGAACAGCCACGTGTGGAGAATGACCTTTACCGCGCGAGCAATGAGAGATGCGTTCTGCTAGCTCCTCCGGAGGGATGTCCGTGCGCATTTCAGTCACGGTTGATTGTACGTGTCCTTGGCCACGCCATGGGAAGTGTTTAAAGTGACGTGCAGCTTGAGGCAGACCGCAGTATTTCAGGTTTCTAAAAGGAGAGCCCAGTTTCATAACACGGCGAGTCACCGCTGGCTTTTGTCTCTGTTTTATGATGAACGATTTTGGCTGACTGAGGTGACATCTTTGGAACGAGAGTCTGTTTCAGCGCTCATCATGAAGTGTGGGAAAGCTCAATTTAGGTGAAGGGAATGGTGTAATCACTGATTTGGCAAGGCATCTTATCAAAACTGAATCTACATGGTATTCCAAGTCTGACTGAATTCATTCCGCTGGGGCAAAGAGAAATTTGTAGCTGTAGTTAAAGTCCCCTAGAGAAGCGGAATTTGTGGCAGGTGAAGGCAGATGATAATTGAAAAGTGGGTTTTATGATTCACATAAAGGCCGTCTTTGGGGAAGGAGATTCCACACCTGGTGATGAAAAGCCTGAATCAAATGTTCACCAGAGACCGTCTGAGTCAGAACACTCAAGCTCAACCTGAGGTTTCAGTCACTAGGAGGGTTAGATAGAAAATATGTACTAGCTTTAGAAACCAAACATTTTGAGCATGTCAGTGGGGTAGGTGATATGACAAAATCTGACTTAATAAAATCTAAATAGTTAATTTTATTTAATTGTAATGTGATATAATGTTGTTTTGCGTGGAGTTCAACAAACTTATTTCTATCATGACAACTCTCAGAGGGTTTAGCATGGTAATGTACATGACAATGTTAATGTGTTTGGTCTTGACGGAATAGATCTGCTGCTGTTGCTGCTGTGGCAGATCAAGTACCGAGACTTGCTACTGCCAATACATCCATAACATGCTGCTGTGAGCATGTAAGAAATACTGCTGCTGCACATATATATGAAATAACCCCCATATGTAGCATCTATGTATAGCAGATCTATACAGGTGGAGCTGGGGAAGGTGAAGGGTTTCTGAAGCACGCTGCAACTGCTACAGCAAGCACTAGCCAAGTATTTGAATGTTGAGCAGCAAGCTCACTGACTGCTGATACATAAAGAACCAATCAGCTGCGCCATGTGATAATTATGTCATATTGAGTTAGACCTATCATACTGCGCCATCTAGAGTTTCATGACAGAACTTTGGAGATGTATTTATTAAATACTTTTTAAAATAATGTTAAGTAAATAATGTATAAAGTATTTCTGAATGGAATTAATTCAATTCAATTTAAAAGTAGTTTATCATATTTAGGTAATTTCCTTTTTTATTTTGGAAGTTTATGAATGCAAACTAAGAAATACGATTATTCATAAGAGTCGATAAATGTAAAGCAGCTGTTTGCACAAATGCCTGACAGATTCATGTAATTTTTGAGTTAAAAACAAAAGATTGTAAAATTTATGCTGGAAATTTTAAAGAAATTCTGAATTATGATCGGATGAGTGGTATTTGAAGTCATACATTGTAGCTACTGTAATATACACAAACCTGTGTCCACATCAATTAAATGTTAATTTAATTTGACAACATTTGCAAATAAAATTTCAACATTTCTTACATAAATAATATAGCAAATACTGTAATATTCTACCATAGTATAGAAGAATTGAGTATCTTTTTCTTAAATATTTTAATTTGGGGAAAGTTTTACTTCATTACATTTTAAAATCTAACATCATAGTTCATAATTTCACCATACAGTAGCAATGTCTGATTTGTGAACAAGCTGATTATTTTCAATAAACCTGTTGAATTGATCCACTTGTAACACTTAGGTACATTAATTACCAAGTACTTTTGTTATTTATTTAATTTTTATTTTTTTTAGGGTATCTGAACATGTACACCAAGTACTTGTTTGTGTATATCGTCCACCACTGCATAGAACTCTAAATACAGATTCATAAAATGAATCTAAAAAAAATTCTAAAGAATCTGATAACAGCAATGTCATATTTTTGCTTAAAAGAGTTAAGAGAAATGATTCTTAATTCAGACTGTGTAGTTTTGAAATACCGAGTTGTGTTATCCTTTTTGTTTGACTTCTAGTTTCATACAAATGTGTTTTTTGTGCATGTCCAGAGCTTAATCATTCCTCTCTGTCCCTCGTCAGGCTGGAGAAGTCGAGCCAGGTTCGTACGGTGTCCAGCAGTAACCTGTTCTTCAAGGGGAGTCGTTTCCGCTACAGGTAAGTGTGGACAGACAGACAGACACAGCACGGGTCACTGCCGATGGACCGCCACAGCCTCAGGGGTCCCTGCTCCAAAAACAGCCTGCTGTCCTCATCACGGTCACATAGAGGTGACTGCTTTGGAGCCAATGCACCACAACCTGCAGCGGATGGAGCTGTTCACACAGGCCACCTTTTAGACACAGACGCTTACTTAATAACTGCAATTGTAACAGATGAATGGAGCCATCGGGGCAATTAAACAAACAGCACGATCAATTATTATAGTGGGCTCTCAGGCTCAAACACCTCATTAGGAAATTGATAACAGTTATTTTCTCACTCCTATGTAAGGAGACAGGCAGGATTTTAAGGCATTAAAGGACTCCGCTGAGAGGTTTTGTTTAAAGAGAAGTAGTTCAGTCACAGCCTGAGAGGCAGAGATTGAGTTAAGAGAGGGGACTCGATAAGGTTAATCTAATTCCTGAGCTTCATGGACTCTAGTAGCAGTGGTCACCATTCCTCACAGTCACAGGGATCACAATTCCCACCGAAATGCCAGCGGTTTGAACGTGGCTGGAAAGCGTAGCTATTTTATCCTCAGTGGTTGAGCTGTTTTCTTTTGGCATATACAGTGTGCAGGTATTTTATAATCTAGTGTAATGTAATGTGATAAAATATAGAATATTTTTGTTTTTGGTTACACTATAAATACAAGGAGAATTTTATATATTTGTTTTAAATATATTTTATTTTGTGGTTATAGTATGAATGCAAGGAGAATGTTAGATACTTGTTTTAGATATATTTGAGATATTTCTGAAATAATCAAATAAAGTATAATATTATATTATATAAATTTTAGTCTTTGGTTACAGTATAAATGCATGGAGAATTTTAGATATTTGTTTGAGATATATTTTAGATATTTCTGATATAATATAATATATAATATTTTCATTTTTGGTTACAGTATAAATGCAAGGAGAATTTTAGATATTTGTTTTAGATATATTTCAGATATTTCTGATATAATAAAAAAATAATATAATATAAATTGTATTTATTGGTTACAGTGTAAATGCAAGGAGAATTTTAGATATTTGTTTTAGATATTTCTGATATAATATAATATTATATAATATAATACATCAATTTTAGTTTTTGGTTACAAATAAAGAACAAGGTTTTCTTTGGTCTACTTAAAGAGATTTTTATGTATCTTTTTAGTTACATATTTATGGGTAATTAATTTGATAAGGGAAATTATGCCAAAATATTTCACTCTAGCAGGGGGAACTGGGCACGTCAGTTGTTTTTTGTTTAATTTCAGTGGAAGAGTAGCCAAAGAGGTAATGGAGCAGAGTGCAAAAATTAAACGGGAACCTCCAGAAATACACAGGTATGCATGAGTGCGGATCTGTTAACTTTATAATTGTTCACACTGGGTCACATTCTTTTGGTTTTGTCTATTTTGTATGCATGCGTGCATGTCCAGTAAGACGTAGTCTGATGTCTGTAGTCATAGGACGTACTGTAATGTGATAAATGGGTCTGTTGATACAGTACTGTATGTGGTCACAGGGCTGGCTTGGTGCCCAGCAGAAGCTGTCCATCCATCACACATGGGCCGCGGCTGAGCAGTGTCCCGCGGACCCGCCGGAGAGCCGTACACATATCCATCATGGAAGGTGAGAGTCCAGTTCAACCCATTAACCTGAGTTCAGCTCTACGCTGAAACCCTGAAACCACAGGCAGAGCACTAAATGTCAAGGCACTGAATGGTTTGTAATATCATCAAAATGCTGTAGAAAATGGCCAACTTATAATACAGCAACATATCATTTATAAAAAGAGGGCAATTTATGCTAAGATGACAATATAATTTAAAGGCACTCAAGAAGTCAAGAAAACTATAACACTTCCAATGAAAGTTATTCTTGGGAATATTTTAGCATGTTTTTGTAACTTAATGTCTTAGATATTTGTGTTGCAACCAGTGTTTTTTTTTTTTACTATGTATGTATGTGTGTGTGAGTGTTTTGTTGTGTAGTAGCATATATAATATAATGTTTTATTTCAGTTTTTAAAAATTAATAGTTTCATTCTATTTACAATTATTTTTTATATAAAAATAATGAATTATACTTTTTTGCCTTTTGTGTATTTGTGCTTTTGAAAGTATACAGTATGTGCATAATTATTATTGTTTAGTTGATATTCTGATCATAATTTTTTTCCAAGCAGATTTTATCAATTCCAAACCACATCAATCTTAATAACTGCTAATAATTTTGTATTTAATCCTTTATAAGTGATATATATATTTGTCCATGAAGACTGGAAGTGAAAATCTCCTTATATTCAGGTGTGCATAATTATTAAGCAGGTTTTCTTTATAGAGAAAATGACCCAAAAAGAGATTTACCTTAAAAAATATTAAATGCCCATGAGGAATTGGTAAAATGTGCTTGGAATAAAAATATAATCAGAAAATCAACTTGCATAATAATTATGCACACACTGTATATTTTATGTAAAAGGTATAATATATTAAGTAAAAAAGTATTCATCATTAGATTGATATTTTTTCATAAATTAATATAATTTTAAAAATAAATTATAATTTCTATTTCATATATGTATATGTGTGTATGTGTGTGTGTGTGTAATTAAAATAGTATTTTTCTTTAATATAATTTAAAAAAAATGAATATAATTTTTATTTCCTAAAAATATTTTACTTATACATTTATTTAACATATATATTAGAGAGCGAGAGAGAGAAAGAGAGATAATTATTTCTTTATTTTATTTATTTATACGTACACACGCCCTAACCAAAGTTCACAAGTTGACCGCATGCAGTAATATGAGGCTGAACCGGCCGTCACTCAGAGGAGTGGAGATGCAGGTGCTCCTGTCAGTCACAACACTCTATTTCTGTGCCAGCTGTGTACAGTCAGTACGAACACTTCCCTGTTGCACCAGCTGTGCCATCTTGTCCCACCCATCCAAGGCTTACCGGTGTCCTCTGTCCACCCCTTCATTTCTGGGTCTCATCTAATGAGCCCGACTGTTAGACTAGCATCACAACAGAGCACTGCCCTCCTGCCCTCTCTCAACATGAGTCTAGATAGACAGCGTAGTTAAATCTCTGGTCACTGTATGCTCTCTGTGATTCAACACAGAAAAAGACCATCTTAAAGATGTTGTGAAGAGCTCTTGTCTGTAGTGCGATCGGCTCAGAGAGCTGGGGAGGATAAAGTCAACTATTCTGCATGTGCTGACTGAGAGTCTTCAAGGAGTATTAATACCCTCCTCTGAAAATAGACAGGAGCTTTCTCGCCATTTAAGTCACTGGCTGTAGAAGGGAGGAGGAGGTGAGAGGCCTGGGTGGGGTAGGATTGGCCACCGCCGTCTTGGGTGCCTACTCTGCCGTTTACCAGCACAGCCAAGCCTTTACCCAGCAGCCCACGGTGGAAATAGGGCACCGGTAACCACTAAAGAAGTCCGGCAGCTGCAGACGTTCGCTTTTCGGAGATAAACATGGTGAAGTGCCTAATCCGCATCACCACCCGGGTGAACGTCCACCTGCGCATGATCAACCACTGCTATCGGGATGTAAAGGTCCGGGTGCTGAGTTTGGGGCCTCGTATGCTGGGAAAGGCCCTGGGCGTGCTGCCCCTTTACCCAGCCCTCACGGGCCAGCAGGACCAGCTGCGGGCATCACCTTTGCCCATGACTTCACCATCTTACGCAGTGCCCACCACAGCTTTAGGTAAAGTCTAATGTGTGTTTGCTTGTGCACCAGATTGATTTTTAGTATTATTAGGTTTTACTGAATGTATTTTTCAGTAAGATGTATTTTATTTCTGCTTTGGTTTGATGAAATCGGATTAGGTGGGTTAGAATAGAAAGAGGCAGGTAATGGAGTTTCTGTTGGTGTTGCTGTGATGGTGTTTGTTGTCAGTTAAAAAAGCTCTTTGAGATGTGAAGTGATTTAATTCTAAAGAACATGCATTGACGCTCAAACGTTTGGGGTCAGTAAGATTTTCTTTTTAAAGAGATGGATGCTTTTAATGAGCAAGGATGCATTAAACTGATCAAAAGTGACAGTGAAGGCATTTGAGCTTTCTGTTCATAAAAGAAAATTATTAAAAATATTAAGCAGCAAAAGTTTTTTCAACTTCATGAGTATTAAATCAGCATATAAAAGCGATTTTTGAAGAATTATGTGACACTGAAGACAGTTTTGCCATCGTAAGACTAAATTACATTTTGAAATATATTAAAATAGAAATGTTATTTTAAATTGTAGTTACGTATTTCACAATATTACTGTTTACTGTATTGAATACATGCAGCATTGTTGAGCATATTTTCATTCAAAAACATTACAAATCTTACCGCCCCTAAACAATACTGTATATTTTATTTTAATTATTTGGGTAAGTTGCAAAGAGAAGTTGGAATTATCATTTGAATTATATGCATTTTCTATACATAAAAATGCAGACAAACACAATCATAGTCTTGTTTGGATTGTGAACCTACAGGCTAATGTTATCTTTAAAGAGCAATTGAAGTCAATCAATGAGATGTGTGGATTGAAGATAAGAAATGTTTGGTTATTGACAGAATCAATAATAAGGTTCTTCATATGTCCTGATCATAATTAATAGTGCATGTTAGAAGCTTGAAAGCTGTAGAACCATTCTTGGCAAGGGAGGCAGTGCCTCCTCAAAATATTGGATGAGAAAAAAAAATTGTGGTACAAAAATAAAACAACTTACAAAATATAACATTGAAAAGTGTATTCACTCGTTTTTTCTAAAGAAACTGTCCAACAGCAATACCAGCAGGTAAAGCTACAACAGGAGTCCGCGTCTCTCTTGCCTCCCCTGAGCCCATTGAGTTTTAATAGACCCCCTAAGCATGCCGTGAGTTTGGTAGAGCGTAATTGAGAATGAATGGCGGAAAGTCACATGAGAGGAGGCAATGCCTCCATTATGATATAATTGGATATGACTGCTTATGATCGGCTGTGATTCGTGCATGCAAAAAATCCCGCCTCTTGTGTTCGTCAATCAGTCTGAATGAACAATATAATGTCATTAATAGGAAGACTAATTAAAAGAAGTAAACAACTCACACACTTCGATATAACCACTTCGTAACGTCAAAATAAGACTTGAAATGGTATGAAAACATGATCTGTGGTAGTTTTTAGTGCGTAATCGGCTTGGTGAAATTTAAAGTAAATCTCAGTGCCTGTGACCAATATTTCACCGAGCTTTGATGACTGATGATCCAAAAAATTCAAAAATAGTTCAAAGTTAACTATTAAAAAGAATAGCTGAACATAAGTTCACAAATAAAATCTATTGTTTAAATTGTTACTGCCTTGAGTTATTATTTTGGAATAAATTTGGAGATTCATACTTGGTTTTAAAAAATAGAAAACTGATTACATAGTTAATGTAAAAACATAAAATATAATTGTTTTTTGTTTGTTTTTATTCTTCTGATAGTGTAAGTAATGTTTGTTAACCAAGAAAATGTGATTGGGACGTGTATTTACAAAAAATAAATGTTTGATGATTTTGCTTCTGCATTTTAGAACACTGCACACCACTGATTCCTGGGTATTCATTAATCCACAATCTGCAAGTGTAAGACATACAGTGCTGTTACTAATCTTTCAAGGAGTTGCCATCCTGCAAACATCACAACAAGAAGACAGTGTGAAATGCAGCTGAAAAAAAAAACTGCAGGAGTTGCAGAAATGCGCAGCATGTTTGAAGGACTGCAGCCTGAAACTAAAACCTGATTCCAGCTGTGAAGCATGGTGAGAGAAGGATGATAATATCAGGGTAGCCGTTCATCACCTGAAGCTCGGTGATACAAGACGACGTAGTTTCAATACAGAAGTAATTCACCTGTGGAACTGCTTTCACAGAAGAAATTGTGCTCTCAGTCCAGTCATCAATTCTATGGATGCACTATGATGTGACATGAGCTGAAGAGAGCGTTTAACACAAAGAACACCAGATATATGACCTGAAGAGTTAAAGAAACCGTTCAAATAGTTAAACAATTTTAAAGGGATTTCCAAACTACCGTACTAATAGATGGAAGCTATTACTGCTAAAGAAGATTTAACAGTCAGTTAATGTTCACATTTTACTGTCTGGTCTGTAAATGTTTAAACAGCGCTTTCAGTATTGGCGAATACAAGTAAAGTAGATTACTTTGTTATTTTAACTTAGTTTTGAGAGCAGTGCACATTTTTATGAATTATTAATGCAGAAGTACAGGTAAATACAAAGGCTTCGCAAGTTTTTCTTACAACCGTATGCTCATAGTTCAAGTAAAACCTGAGCTGTTAAATTCCAGGGTTCTTTAAACTCAGATAAATGAGAGCTGAGTTCAGCTTTATGCACTAAAGCAGACGTGCTTTCATGTGTGACCATTTTTCTCTTTGGCAGGATGTTTAATATTGTGAATGAGAGGCCTTTGGTTGAGCAGTAAAATGTCACATCGTCAAAAGATGAAATCCTAATCCCTCCACATCAGAATAGAGATGTAACATATCTGCAATGACGCGCTCAAGAATCTAATGCTCAGTAAAACTCGTATGCTTCTCTGCTTTGGGTTCCTAGAGGAAAAGGGTATGCGAGAACTGAGGCGCAAGGATTTATGCATGATTTGCAGCATCCTCACTTTGTGGCCTCTGTGGTCACTTACTGTGACGAATCCTCTTAACATCATGGTGTTAAAGTTATGTTTAAGAACAGAAATATACATCCCTTCTCAGATGGATTCTGTATATCATGTAACTTCTGTACTGCATTATAATAGAAAGGCATTAAATAGGTTTTGTGATACCAGTCTAAGTTAGTAGCTATTTAAGATTGTGTGCTATATATACATGTGCATGTCATATAGTGAGGTCTAGTCCTTTGGATTGACCGTGTGCTGCTAATTGTTACAACACCTCAGTAAGTTGGCTGTTTGCCTGTCAATACGTGTGATTCCCAGGCCTGTGGGGGCTTGAAGTACAGTGTCTATCGGGGCAAACAAGCTGGGAAATGTCTTTTCACATTAGCACTCTGGTCTGCTTTGCTCTGAGCACATTACTGCACTCCAAGCCTATAATTCAGTATTTTGGCCTGTCACCTTCATGAGACCCTTCTAATATTGTCCCTCGAGCACAGTGCACACCTTGTTGTTTTTTCTGTCCTTTGCAATTGCTACTTGTCAGATTGCATGAAATGAACCCTTTGAGGTCTTGAGCCTTTGAGGCCGGAATAAGACACTGGACACAACTGATTGGATGTTCTTACATAGTTTTAACAAGAAAAATTGAAAAAGTAAATGCTAATGGCTGATATTTTGTTCATCTGCCTACATTTTTGAGTGCAACACTCAAATTTCAAAATCATATCATCAACCGATGCATATAATCAATTTTCTGCCCTACATTTTTTGTTTTCTTTCAAAAATCCTTTGCACTCGAATATACGTCAGAATATATAAAAGATCTGCCATTTGGTCAACTCAATCACGCAGTCACCTGTCAAAGAAAGGTCAAACCCCTCCTGCTGGGAGAAGCATTTAGATGAATATGTAAATAGCAAAATAAACACCAAAAATGGCAGTGGTAAGAAGACAGTCAAGACACGTCATATTTATTTAGTGCTTTATACAATAGATTGCTTTAAAGGGGTGGTTTACTGGTTTTTTTCTAGGCTTGATTGTGTTTATGGGGTGCAGTCTAACATGTGTTCATGCTTCATTTTTTTAAAAACGCATTATTTTTCATATAATTTACCTTTATTCCACACCGCTCTGTCCCTTCTCTGACAAACGCCTCGATTACTTCCTGTTTTTATGAAGCCCCTCCCTCAGAAATAGGTGATGGGCTCTGATTGGTTAGCTGGCTCAGTGTGTTGTGATTCACTAAACCGCCGAGCGTGCGTCTAAATGTCCCGCCCCTCAGCTCAGCGGCATGTGCTCCGGTTGTATTGTAAACAATGATTTATAACAATATAGAAACGTCTATATTGCTTATCAATTTGAGCCCGATTGAGACGCAGAGGATATTAGTGAAGAGGATCGCGCAGAACCTGTGCAAGCACGGCTCTTAATGGTATGTTTGTTTGTTTGTTGTCTCATACTTTTAGATATGCTGTTATTATGCTACTATTAGCTTTTAATATACGGTTTTATTCTGATTAAAGCTTTAATACAGTACGGCAACTGCACACACGTCCATGTATAACGCTTCTCGTTGTTATGTGAAAATGGAGCTGATCTGACGATCTGAATGAGAGAGAGAGAGAGAGAGAGAGAGAGAGATGCAGAGTTTGTGCAGAGCAGGGCGACACGAGGAACAGTATTAAGAACCGCTGCTTTAGAACATTGGTTTTGAAACTTGTGAATCCATTAGAATCGTTAGAAGACAGAATCGCGATTCATATATGAATAGATTTTTACGTGCACCCCTAGTTTTCTCTTCCTCTTCTCTAAAGCAGCACAGCATGGCCTCGCCCCCTTCCATGTTCCCGAGGGCAGGGTTTATCTGGGTCAGTGACGTATCAGACCCGGGAAGTAGTTCGTTGTAGTCCCTTACCAGCCGTTTTTGTAGGCATTAAACTTCCAGAATTTTAAAAGACGATATCTCTGTTTGCATTGAACTTTCAGCGCTGCAACTTTGCAGATGTTGTTTATGCTCAAACAGCAACATTACACACTAACTAACATTAAAAAAGTGAAATTGCAATAAACCACCCCTTTAAAGCAAGAAACTTTGCAGTATCGCAGTTTTACTCGTGGATGTCTGACCTAGACGGACTGAATGGAGGAAATGAACCAGAGAAGATTTCCAAATCAAAGAAGGAGGAGCACCAGAGCACACCTACCTAGCACAATCACCACGGATCAATGGTAGTTCTAAGGAGCGAACTTTTCCAGCTTTGGCGAACGGTTTAGGATTCTTGAAACAAACCTGATTGTTCAAAATTACGTCACACCAGTTGAAAAAAACAAAGTTCTAGAGTGTCTAGACTAGATCGTGGCTAGGCCAAATAGGAAATTTGTTCTCATTTTTTCAAATTATTTTGTATTGTAATCGTTGCATGTTTGGACTACTCATTTGATGTACTGCTTTTCGCATACTAGGTAGCCTATAAATTTTGTCCGGACCTTTAATATTAAACATAGCATGGTATGATTCTTTAGGGTCTTCATGAAATGTCTGCAAAATACTTTGGTTAAAATTCCTCAGTGGTCATGTACTGTAAAACAACACCCTTTTTATCTTATCAAAAAATGGCTCTGTTGACAGCAAGCCGTTTCGTGCATGTCTCTTTAAATGATAATGAGCTACTGCTCACCCCACCCCTCTCTTCTGTTTTTTTGTGTATTTGGTGGTGCATTTCCATCAAAAACAAAACTAATCCACTGTGTCCTCAGTGGCTCTCATGTCGGGAGAAAATGAAAACTCTTATGTTAACTTTTATATCCAACTACAAAACATCCGCATTGCTTATGAGACATTGTTGTTGCTACAGCTGCTCGAGTATGGAGAAAATGGCAGACCGCATACAACTGGCTGAGGGCAGAAATATGCTAATACAGGATAGTTCATCAGTGGCCGTGGGTGGAGCCTGAGCAACATTGATGTCATACTGTTCAGAAAATGTTCAGAAAAAGGCTTGACAATTGAGACTGTTTAGGTTTTTTGGGGATTACAAACAAGGACTGAATGGATTTTTTCATTGTAGGGTGGTGTAACACGCTGCTAAAACACATTTATATACAAACACCATGTACAAGTTTATTTTTCATCTGATGTCCCTTTTAAAAAAAACATTTACACTTGAATAAAGACATCACATATCACGGTAGGGGAGAGTGGGGTAAAGTGAGACATTTTTTACATTTGCTCCCCTCTAAGCGAGCTAAAATGATATATCAGTAAAATTTTCACATTTCCCATTAATTCAGGATGTTTCCTAGCAATGGAAATTATCAGAATGTATTCAGGATAAAGGTCAGTGAAAATATGAGTGTTTTTTAAAAAGTTGTCTTGTGTCTCACTTTACCCCAGCTTAGGGGTAAACTGAGGCAGACCAGAGAAATCAAGGGGGTAAAGTGAACCAGCTGGGGGTAAACTGATCCACTTACTATTTCCACTCTGAAACTACCATAACAACACATGTTGTAACAGTTAGAATCCTGACAGCTAGCTTGACAACCACACATTCCAGAACTAATGTCAGACTAGTAACAGAATCATGGGGATTGGTCAATTAAGCAATTTTTCTTTCTTAACACTTGAAAGTTGCCCTTTGTACACACCGCCCGTCGCTACTACCGATTGGATGGTTTAGTGAGGTCCTCGGATCGGCCCCGCCGGGGCTCCTCGCGGGCCCTGGCGGAGCGCCGAGAAGATGATCAAACTTGACTATCTAGAGGAAGTAAAAGTCATAACAAGGTTTCCGTAGGTGAACCTGCGGAAGGATCATTACAGCAGTGTCGGGACAAGGCCGGACCCAAAAACGGTTTTCAAACCCACGGTCCCTGCAGGGTTGCCGGGCCATTCAGGGTACCCGCCCAGGGAACGTGTCAGATCCGATACCTTTGCCGAATCATTGCATCAGTTAGGATGACGTCCGATACCTTTGCCGCAGCATCGCATTAGTTGATCCTTCTACAGGTTCTCGTCCGATACCTTTGCCGCATCCTTGTTACGCTTTTTCCAGGCTCAACGAGCCAGTGTTTTGCGGTCTCTGTCACCCGATACCTTTGCCGCTTCATCGCAATCATGTTGCCTTGTTAGGCTTTTTTTCAGGCTCGACAAGCCAGTGTTTTGCGGTCTCTGCCACCTCACGTCCGATACCTTTGCCGCATCCTCATGGCAATCGTGTTGCCTTTGTCACGCTTTTTTCCAGGCTCGACGAGCCGGTGTTACGACTTTTCTTCGGGTTAGAGGTTTTTAACCCGACCGGGTGGGCGGGGAGGACCGCACCGGAGCCCCCGGCCTCCCCCTCTCCACCGCCGCCACGCACTCCAGCATCTTTCTTTCACTCAAAACGTCAAAAAGATTAAACTTAACTTGTGCCTCATGTCTCACTTTACCCCACCACTACATTTTAGAAAAAAAACGATCTCTCTTAGCAATTTAGGCTAATCTTCAGCTCGCATCATCACATGGTTTTATATGTTGGTAGTTCATCAACATGTATGATATAAGTTTTTCTACCTGAATCAATTTGCTTTGGCACAACAGTTGATTAAGTTGACAGCAAGAAAATTTACTTTTACATGCAAAAAAAATATTTGTGTGAAAAAAAACATGCTTACCACAGCACCATGAGGTCCACTCCTTCATGGCCAAGGGGAAATGGGAGGGGCTTGAAAACATAATGGTCATATGACCACAAATGTGTTCCGTTGCCTAGATACAGGGGGTGTCTCACATTACCCGATGTCTCACATTACCCCACTCTCCCCTACTGGTCAAATTATGGTACCAAAGAAGCTATTGACATTTTAAAGACAAACTTATGCCGAGTTCACACTGCACTATTTTCAAAGTCGTCTGTTCACCGTTGTTTTCACACTGCATGACTATCTGGGGTAGCATTCAGTTGCTGCTGTGTTCACATTGCACAATGAATCGGCGACAGGAGGTTACACACTGCATGACTTCACAATATCGTCAACAACTCTGTCTGGTCCACAAACTACTTTCACAACCAGTTTGTGAAATCAATTCAATTCACACAGCAGAATTTTGAATGGCCAGAATCCAGATTTAGCATGCCAAATATTTCACGGGCTGATTCTGATCTAATTCTCTCAGATCGCATCTTTGATAATTCACACTGTGTGATTGTCACTCACGTGAACGAGCACCCATTTGCCTCAGATTTCGGGCATTTGTTGGCATTTTTTGCAAAACCTGTCGGCGGCTAAACTCATGCAGTGTGAACTCTGCATTAGACACAACGGTAACCTAGAAAAGCACTAAATGTTTAACCCAGCCTTGATTAAACTTGAGCAAAATTATTGTAAGCAATCACACAAAATCTTATATCTTATAATTCATTAAATTGTCTTTTTGTCTCTCTCTCTTATCCTTCCTGTTCCATCCATCCAGGTCTGGAATCCTTGCGGGACAGTGCCCACTCCACTCCCGTGCGGTCTGTGTCCCACGGTGACTCCTTCATCCCACGTTCGCGGAGCCAGGTGACGGACTCCAGCGACGGGACGGCGGTCATCTCTGATGAGACCTACAGTCCATCCGACAGCGTGCTGCCCACACCGGTGGCCGAGCACAGCCTGGAGCTGGTGGCCTCGCGCCAGATCAATGGCGCCCCCTGCAGCATCGAGGAGGAGAAAGAGTCGGAGGCGGGCACACCCATTGTGGGCGACATGGCCGAGCTAGGAGCGGACAGTAGGGCGGCGGGCCCCATGCAGAGCGCAGGCGGGGAGGCCGCGCTCAGCGAGACGGAACAGGTGAATAAGTTTGTTTTAAGTGTACTCCGTCTGCTCCTTGTGACCATTGGACTCCTCTTTGTCTTGCTCCTCCTCCTCATCATCCTCACTGAGTCCGATCTTGACATTGCATTTTTACGTGATATCCGCCAGACCCCCGAGTTTGAGCAGTTCCATTACGAATACTTTTGTCCCCTCAGACGGTGGTTTGCCTGCAAGCTCCGCTGGGTGGGCGGGCTGCTCATTAACAAGTGAAAATGAGGCACTAAAGCTCGTAAAGCCTCCCTTGTTGGGGTCGAGAAGACGCTAAACACGTGGAGAGAGAGAGAGAGACGGAGGGCATCGACCTGTCCCATGAACCAAGCTTCTTTCATGATACTCCTGCTGCCACACGGTGGACCACCAGGCCCACAGCTCCTCTTCTCTTCCACTTTTAGTTCTTTCTCCCCCGTCCATTTTTATTTTTGTCGTTTTTTTTTTTTTTGCAAAGACAATTTTTTTTTTTTGGTTTCCTTATTTTGGATTTCAGGTCATTTCAGGTATTTTATTTTTACAAAAAAAAAAAGAGAAAAAAACAAAAACAAAACTTAATTCAAAGACTTGAGAAGAATATATCGTTCCTTAAATAGGGAATATGAAATATTTTGTTGCAACGAGAATGTTGCCTTCATTTATATTTATTTTAAAATAATAATTATTAAAAGTCTTATTAAAGAATGTGGTGCATTAAGTCAAGTTGGTATGGTATAGTGGGTTTGGAAAGCACGAGAAAGTTGAAAACCAATCCTTTTCCGAGTTTATGCATAATTCATATCCATCCGTCGTGTAACTCTTAGTAAATTCTGAAGGCTGCTATAATTTATTACATCAACGATCAAATCAGCAGAGGGTTATATGTAAGGTAAGAATGTGCAAGTTATTTTGGACGTGAGAGCTGAGGAAAGAGTGGAAATGATGTTATTTGAATAAAATTGATGAGTACATTTGAGTTCTGTATTTGGTGGCTTGAGTTTTAGGGTGTCAAATACATTTTAGGAATATAATTGTGTTTAGGCGGTAGCAAGCTGTGAAGTAGAATTCTTTTTAAAAAGGTTCTTTCTAATGGATACAGAAAAATTCATTGGTATAAATTGTGTTCTGTCATGTTACCCAATAGTGTCAGTATCTGTTAAAAGTTAACATGATTGAGTTAAAAGCAACTAGCACCCATAGAACCAATCTAGCTACAGTAGATGTGCAATACTGTAAGGGTTTGGTTTAAGAAATAAGTACATCATTTTTTTTCATGAATGTGTGTTTGCTTTATTATAATTCTTTTTTTAATTTTCCATTCTGAGTCTCTCAATAGAAAGAAATCCCATTGTAAAAAGAAATAATTTTGTTTTATTCCATATCGATCTTGGATTTAAGTTTGTATTCTGTGGATATCATGCTATGATTATTCTTAATTACAATAACAATGCTGTACTTTTTGTACAAAAAGTAGTTAGTTTCCTAATATATCAACAGTTTTTCCATGTATATTTTAACAGAAACTGAAATGTTATTTTGTTATTGAAAATTAAATTATACCTTTTTTAGCTCTGTGTTCCAGATGAGGTCTAGAATCTATGGCGTTTCTGTCAAAAGATTTTAATCCAGATCTACAATCCATTTCCAATTCACTCACTTAACCAGTAATGAGAAAACCGCCCCTGTGCTTTGTATATTGGCCCTCCATTTGAACAATACTGATGGCTTTATACAAATTTTAGCCAAAAGACAGTGTATGTTCATATTTTAAATTGCTGCTTTTGGCAATATGTACTAGAAGGCCAGGTTTAGTCTTTAGTACACTACGTCCTGATTAGTCTATATTATTTATTTGAAGACAGAAGATTCTTCCAGTGGCATGCAAGTTGGACAGGGATTTTATTTTACCATACATGATCTATTTTATGCCTGCCCCTTTGAAACTGCTATTGATGTAAGTGTTTTTGTATTTGAGAAAGTGAAAAATAGAGGAAGTGAATGCAAAATGCAGAAGGAGCGGACTTATTTTTGTGTACAGTGAAAACGAGTCCAGGGTTGAGAGACAAGTAACAGCTAGTGGTAATTGGGGGATGTTTTAGATCTTACACTGGTACTCACAATAATTGCAGCTTTTAGCATTAGTTTGTGGCAGCTCACAAGCTTGGCTTTACTAGTACAGTTATTTTAAATGAACATGCTTCAATCCACCAATCACAATCTGCTGTTGTGTTTGAGGCAAGAATCACTATGGTGCTAGTGAATAAACGACGGCTGAGATGTGGTTTAGGAAGCAGTTGACGCTGCACAATTCAGCTAGTAAAACCCATTACTGTTAGTCAGGTCACATGCCTTTATAACCATTTGGTAGAACCGCTGTCTTCCACCGACCACAGGAGCTGAAACTGGTTTTTGCTACGATGGACAAATATGAGACGCATGGAAAACCGTAGAAGAAACTGCTGAAACGCATTAAAAATAGAGAGGGCCATTGGAGTTATGCATGTCTCTTACCTTGACAAGTATCCATGCATGCATTTATAACATCTCTGATGTGCCAAATTATAACAGGGTTGTGGTGGCATAAGTCCATTTATATTTTTGTAGAATCTGATCAAACAGTTTTCACAGTACAATAATACAACGGTGTTGCTCTGATGAGTATGCATGCCATTGATGATGGGGTTTGATTCAGAATATCAATAAATGGATTTTGAGCTGAGAAAAAACAAAAAAAAAACAGAATTGAAGTGGATCGAATTTTACTCATTGACAGCATTATGTAGCCTCCGTGGTCAGTCCTGCATGGCAGCGCCATTCAATAAGCAATAACCTGAATTATAGAATCATACAGATTAATCATTTTGATGGTTTTTGTGCTGTTGTGTAGCAAGTCAGACTACCTGATGTTTTCTAAGGAGTTTGGAATGAATCCATTTCCTTTTAAGTTAGACGCAAAATTGCATTTTAACTAAAAGGCTCATTTTATATGACGATTATTTATTGCCAAAATTTGCTACATTTTATACTCATTGTGAGCACTTATCTTGTTTGGATCCTGAAATGCCAGTGTCCTGTTGTTCTGAAATTTTACGCTTCTCTTCATCCTTGAAATCCTATTGCACAAGTTTCAACTGGTGCGCTGCTTCCTAGACTAGTAGATCAAGGGCAATTGCTACTACTGTCCTTGTGCGCTTCTACTTCATACATTTGTCTCTAGACAGTTTTGTTGTACTGTGCGGAATGGCCAGGTTTGACTGTGATGAATGCAAAGGTCCTGTAAAGGACAATTGTCAGCTAAATTGGATCATCTCTGTAATTATCTAACTGGGTTATTTCACAAGGTCCCTCTGTGAACTTTGTACAGAAGTATTTTTATGCTTCTTAGTATGCAAGTGTAAGTATAATGGAAGTTAAACACTTGCCAGGACACTTATAAAAAGTAGACTTTCAGGAGTATTATTGTACACAGCAGATAAAGCACTGCACCGGCTTCAAATATACCTTGACAGCATGAACAAAGTTTTACAGCTTCAAGCAAACCTATTAAAGACGGTGATTTTAATGTTCAAGATCTGGTATTGGTGGCTACAGCTGTTAGATTCTGTTGTGAAATCGTATTGAGTGGCTGCTGATCTTTAGAGATTTGGACCGCATTCCAAGTAAGTCCTCCATGTTTATAAAAGAGATTCCTTGAGGTAATTCAATGAACCACTCGTATTAGACAGCAGCTGCGTGACGTCTCAGATCAACTTGGTTAAGTTCTGATAATTATTCTACCAGGGACTTTAAATTTCATCATCATTAGAATGAGCTGCTCCTTACATGCTTGCATACAAATTCCCAAATTATTTGGTAAAATCTGACTTCACCTGAACCGTAGCTTTAAGATTCACTATGGCGCTGAGATCCTGTAAAGATCAGTGGTGGCAACATGTTTCATTTACTGTACTGTGCTTGTGTCACTTTGCCAGTCCCCCACAGTCCCTTCAACAGATATGCATATACACGCACATTTGTTTATGCATAGATGTCTGTCTGTGGGCGTGTTTTTCTGTAATCTGCATCTTTTCTATTTGGGACTGAAGGTTGCCGTTTCATTCCTGAATATAAGAATATTGAACTATATACAAAATTTGTGCCAAACGCAGTTCCTGTTAAGTCAGATTCATTCCAAAATCATCTTTGTACTGTAGGAAACCTTCCATGAAAATGGTATAAAGAAATTGTTTCACTGATAGTCCCTTGTAACTGGTGCCATGGAAATATTCAAACTTGAAATAAACATTCAAAAGAGTTTGAGATATCTTGTGGTTTATAGTTCACAGTGCAAAAATGCTGGATGTAGGAATTAATCAGATGGTTCTCTAAATTGCTAATTCAAGAAATTAGACTAATAACCATTTCCTTTATAATAAAATGGCATCACTGCTTCAATGTGGCATTTCCCCTCAAAATATTTTTGAAAACTTAATGCAAACTATACTGGCCTCTTAAAGATGATATAGCAACCTGTAAGAAATTGGATGATAGCACAATTTTTTTGTTAATTTTCTTTACTTTTCTTTTTAAGAAAAAAAATTGTAGCAAAAATATATATTTGAAAAATATATTTCGAAATATACCCTTGTGCTTCAGTGTTATATAAATAAAAAATTTGAACTAATATACACCACAAAATTATATTTATTAAAAATCAGTGTATAAAGTTTCTTTACAAATTACAAATATTCACAAAGTCACATCAATTGACATTACCAGTAGAAGTATTCTGATTCTAGAGGTGAGAGAATATTGGTTTGAGGAATGGACGAGCAGCAGTCTGTGGGGTGGGCAAAGCCATGAAGCCGGGCCTCTTCACTGCTGGGACTGATGGAGCCGGCCTGGAACCTCTGCCTGCACTTCGATTACCACCCCTGTATCCTCCTCTTCCTCCTCTTGATGAAGACCAGTTATTGCTGCATCCACTACAATAAGGGTGGAGAGGGAGAGTTAATTTGATTTCATATAGCCAATATGAAAGTCCGCACAATCCAACAATGCTTCTGCTGTAACATACTGACCCTTTAGAGGAGGAGTTTTGGCCGCTGGCACCTTTTCTTCTTTTGGGTTTCCTGGAGTAAGACCCTTGCTTTCTCTTTGCTCCTCGTCCAGAGGTGCTTCTGAAATAGGTTGATGTGGTGTCCCCTTCATCATCGTCATCTTCCTCGTTTTGATGGCCTCTTGTTGTGTCAATCCATCCTGAACTCTCTGTCTGTGCCTCAGCTGCAGAGGAAGTATGAGAACATTATATCTCTTAAGCTACTTCATTTCAGGAGCTTTATAGGTTGCTGTTTTTAGCTAGCTGAAATATGATCTCTTTTAAAGTTTATAGGTAGAGCAAGCCAAATCACAACTGTAATATAGTTTCTAATTATATTAAGCATTGTGAACTTATCTTGAACTAAGGAAATTACATTAAGATTAAATATGTATGAGGCAGCTTTAAACTAATAGTAATCTCAGCTAGTAAAATTAGAGGATCTCTATAGTATTTTATACATATTGTAACTTTATACACCCTAAACTTGCAAATCACATTAGTGATAATTCATAGGCAAAAAAATAATATAGCAATGTATGAAGCACAGCTCACAAAGTAATCACTTTTAAACCATGCAGCTTTCTGTTGGTCAAAGTGCAGAATTTGCATGACCAACTGGATTTTGTCTGCAGTAAATGTGACCACATCTTATAGATACGCATTCACATTTCTAGACTTGGGGATTGCCTCAATTTAGAATACTAGTCTCTAAAACAAGGTTGAAGCTAGAGAGGATTACTGTAACATAGGATTTTTTTATTGTGTCATGGAAAGAGTTTCTCTTAAGGAGATAATCTATATGGTGTGCTGTCAGACCCTCACCAGGCAGCTGCCACTCGGAGTACTTCTGCAGCAGTTCAATAACCTCAGCTCCATACTTCTCCAGCTTGTCTTCAGTCACACCATCAATCTGCAGCAGAACCTCCGGATCAGACGAGAGAGTTTCTGCACAGAAATGCATCACACTACATTTAACACAGAGCACATGGGGCTATGAAAAAGAAAGGGAATTAATTGCTTTAACTTAATGAGGCGTTTCATCCTCGTAACACATTATGTAAAGCTGCTTGGGGAGGGAAAAAAAAAAAAAAAAAGACTTAAGTAACTTCTGTTAAATCAGCACATTTCAGATACCAAATAACAGCATAATGTAGCATTAATTAAATGATTAATTTACTCCTTCCCTCCCCAATTTATTAGTTTTTGAAAAATATAAATACATAGGCTTTCAGAAACATTTACAAGTGATAGAATTTTAAAAAGAAAAAAGTTTACACATAATTATTTGTGTATATATGTATTATACACACACACACACACACACACACACACACGTGTGGGTGGGGTGCGCACTTGCACATTATATGTAATGTAATGTAATGTGTGTATATTATATGTAATGAAAATTTGCTAACCAGCAATCTTTTTGAGTGTGGCTGTGGAGAAAATGTTGTAGTAATGAATGCCGAAGACTTTGCCCAACTTCTTGCACAGATCATTGAGTTCCTGTAGACATTTTTTAACCATCTCCTCTCTCTTAGAAACGTTCTCAATCACAGAGGCTTTGTGCTTTCTGATGCTGGACGCACTCTCTGTCTCAATAAACTCAACCTACAATGGGGTATGGTCATTAATGGAGCATACAACATCAGTATTGACAATAAAATCAGTGCCACAGGAAAGAATAACATATATTAATAGTCTCACCTGCATGCAGCCACTCAGTACACTCATTGCTTTAGGCCCAGCAGAGATATAGGCCACTGCCTGCATATTGTTAGTGATGTAGAGGTCCTCCATCAGAACACTATCCAGCACCAGTTTCTTAAAAAGCCTCTCAGCATTGTGTTTGGAATATGCTGCTCCTTCCCTGAACATTCCAGACTGGATCCGAGCACTTTTAGAGCCTGCCGCACAGAGATATTCTTATTGAGGCTTTGAGCAGCCATCCTGTCAGGCATTAAATCTCAAGCACTGGATGAGGCAAAGGATATTCATAGTAATATTCACACTATCATTTATGACAGTCAAATCCCGCTAGGCTTCTTACCCAGAAATATGTCGACCAGCATGTTGAGAGTGAGCCTGTTCTGCTGGGCAGATTTGCCGTATCGGTTTCCAACCTTCTCACAGTTCTCCTGCACAAACCTCACAATCTTCTTCACATCGTCGGTGACATTTCTTGATTTATATTTCTGGAGACAAGCATTAAGATGTATGAATTTGTATCTGTAATGAACTTAAAATGGCACTATATTCAAAATACCAGTAAACAATGTCAATGCAAGTAACAATTAAATTGTTTGGCAAGCAAACTACACTGAACAAAATTCTAAAATTGTTTTTGCCCCCATTTTTCATGAGCTGAACTCAAAGATCTAAGACTTTTTCTATGTACACAAAAGGCTTATTTCTCTCAAATATTGTTCACAAATCTGTGTTAGTGAGCACTTCTCCTTTGCCGAGATACTCAGATGAGCTTCCCTGAGACGGTTTCTGACAGTTTGTGCAGAAATTCTTTGGTTATGCAAACCGATTGTTGCAGCAGCTGTCCGGGTGGCTGATCTCAGACTATCTTGGAGGTGAAGATGCTGGATGTGGAGGTCCTGGGCTGGTGTGGTTACACGTGGTCTGCGGTTGTGAGGCCGGTTGGATGTACTGCCAAATTCTCTGAAACTCCTTTGGAGGTGGCTTATGGTAGAGAAATGAACATTCAATTCATGGGCAACAGCTCTGGTGGACATTCCTGCAGTCAGCATGCCAATTGCACGCTCCCCCAAAACTGCTGTGTGATAAAACTGCACATTTTAGAGTGGCCTTTTATTGTGGCCAGCCTAAGGCACACCTGTGCAATAATCATGCTGTCTAATCAGCATCCTGATATGCCACACCTGTGAGGTGGACAGAGTATCTCAGCAAAGGAGAAGCGCTCACTAACACAGATTTAGACAGATTTGTGAACAATATTTGAGGCCTTTCGTGTACATAGAAAAAAATCTTAAAGAGTTCAGCTCATGAAAAATGGGAGCAAAAAAAGTGTTGCTTTTATAATTTTGTTCAGTGTATATCCAATTTCAAGCAACGGCTGTATACAATTATACAGTTCATTATTATGCATGACATTTGCATAATGTACACTGTAAATAATGAAGTGATTCAATGATGGTCTTACATGTGGTCTGGCACAATTGTCACAGATGACCTCAGGATGCTCTTTACAGAAGCTTGTATTGAATGTGTGCTCGCCGAAGTAAGCCAGCAACTGGATTCTCCTGCACTCGGCCACGTTCTCACAGAAATGCACCATGCTGTGCAGGTTGTTGATGTGGGTGGCTTTGGATTGCTGGTTGCCATCTTTATCCACTGCAATTATATTAACCGTTATGTAGGCCACGCTTACACAGACAGGTTAACTATGACTGTATAATAGTGTCTGGATTTTAGATCTCGAATGCATGTTTCTGCAGAGCACCTTAAAACGGAATAACAAATGCAACATTTAAAGTTCTCTGTTATATTTCTGTGTCTTGCTCGGTTTTAAGGGATAGTTTACAGTTAACACACCAATATATCCTAGCTTCACTACAAGAACAAACAAAAACCTGCAGGACATACTAGCGATGAGTCTCTTGATGCGGATAACATCACTGTAGGAATAGAAGAGGACGCAGTGGGAAATCTCTCCATCTCGACCAGCTCTGCCTGACTCCTGGTAATAACCCTCCATTGACTTGGGCAAACTGGCATGGATCACATAACGCACATCTGGCTTATCGATTCCCATGCCAAACGCAATGGTGGCACACATAACCTAAAAATCGAAGATGAATGGTTAAAAATAAAAAGCTGAATTTCTGGGAAGCTGGGAAAATGAAAATGCCTGGTCAAAAGCACTGGTCCATGTTTTATAGTAATTTTAAAAACTGAGTGCCTCACCTGGCAGCCATCCTGGTTGATCCATTTATTCTGGACATATTCCCTGTCACTGTCACTCAGGCCAGCGTGATATGCCAGCGCTGCGATTCCAGCCCTCTGAAGACTGACAGCCAGAGTGTCGCAGTCATTACGAGACAAGCAGTACACAATCCCCGAGTCACCTACACACGGTCAACATGACTTATAGGGTCTCCATGCCGTGGTGAGAAATTATAATTGCTAAAGACTGACTCAATCTGGACAGCACTCACGTGGGTAATATTTCTTGATCCACTGAATGCATTCCTCATCAACCTTCTTGGGTTTTTTTGGCAATACTGAATATTTGAGATTGTGCCTGTTGAAGCTCATAGTGAATCTATGAAAACATTATCATTTTAATGACTAACACATGTGCATATCATCTATAGATTTCATGGGTGAGTATCAAAGAATATATAATTGGTAAGACTGAGGTTGGTAAGATTTTTAAACGGCATTTGCTTTTGTAACATTATAAATGTATTTGTCACTTTTGATCAATTTAATGAATCATCCTCTGCCAGAACAATCATATAAACATCTATTTAAAGTGTAAAAATGTTACTCTGTATTTTGAAGGAAGGTGAGGTTTAAAATAATCCTGCATCCATGTTATAATCAGCATGAGAGTGCCATTAATCAGAATGTTATGCTTTTTACAAAAACGTGAATAAGCAATTGCTTGCAGGAAAACTTACACCTGAGGACGGGTCATTGCTAGCTGGTTAAGAATATCTTTCTGAACTCTAGGAGTGGCAGTGGCCGTCAGTGCCATTATAGGAACACTGGGAAACATCCGCCTGAGCTCATGCAAGCGCTTGAAGTCTGGCCTGAAGTCATGACCCCACTGAGGAAGAAAGGGATCTATTTATTTTGCAATGTTTTTGCTATGTTGCTTTTAACAGTGCCAATATCTTGTTTTTGTAAAACACGGTCTTGTCTTCAGTTCTTAAATCACATATATTTGACTGTTCTTGTTACACTATACAATTTTCAGTCAAGTTTACCTGACTGACGCAATGGGCCTCGTCAATGACTAAGCGAGCCAGCAGACCCCTTTCATACAGATTCTGAAGGGCACTGATCATTCGTCCACTTGCACACACCTGAGAACAAAAACTACAAATATCAATACTGTTATAGATATGCATGCAAACTTGCAATACACTTGCAAGATTTGAATCCCACCTTCTCAGGAGTGGCATAAAGCAGTTTGATGGGGGGATCCTTCCTAGACAGCTGCATATAGATCTTTGCAGCCTCACTATCTTTTTTGTCCCCAGATAAACTAGTTGCACAGATCTGAAACACAACATTTCACAGTAAGCAACTGTTTTGATCAGGTTAAGACAATTACTGTGCATAAGGAAAAGACGGACTTACATCTAATGTGGTAAGCTTTTGGACCTGGTCAACTATGAGTGACCGTAGAGGAGAAATGACAATAGTCACTCCAGCAGAGACACAAGCAGGAAGCTGATAGCAGAGACTTTTACCACCACCTGTAAAGGAGTTGTGTCACATATCATCATTATGAAACACTTAAAAAAAAAAAAAATTGCTTGTATCTTAACACAGAGAAAGAAAACACTGAAACAAGAGGAAAAGAGAAAGTACACAGCTTTAATGCTCAAAAAATAGAGACTGCCTCAATTTCATGTCATGCTACATGTGTCTTTTTGCTGTGAAATATTTTATTATATTTAGAAAGTAAATGTAAGAATAACTTTATATTTCAAGATGGACACTTACTAGACTGAACTTAGGTTTACTTTATTATCCGAAAAAAAAATAAATAAAACGTATCATGATTCAACACGCTTAAGGAATGTTTGTTTAACATTTAAGATACAGCTCTCAATCATCATTATATGCTTATACATAAAAAAAAAAAGTACATTCAAATTATATATTTGCTATTTTAAGATTACAGGCATTGACCAAAGTCTACTTACAGATTTGTTTATAAATTTCTTTTCTTATTATTTTCAAGTATTGCATAAAACTTTTTAATTATAAAATAAATTTGTGCAAATCTCAACTGCACAAGGGTGTACTCATTTTTGCAACAACATTTTATCACTTTGATTAAAAAAAAAATCTTATTTTGCTGAATCATTTTGACATTCTTTGGTAATTGATCAAGCAGGCTTGATGGAACATTATATCTCCAAAGAACCCTAACATGTCTTCTAAGTAAAGAGTAATTGCTAGATTTGTTAAGTTTTAGAGGGGGTGTACTCATTTATGCTGTGCACTGTATATCTATACATGTATATTAAACATGCAAAAAATGATGCACCCAGACATGCTGCAGGTGAAGACAAGACATAGTGTGCTGGGATGTCTAGTCTACATCAAAATAAACAAGAAACAGGAGTCATAATGACTCATGTTGCTATAAGATCTCTAACAAACCTGTAGGCATCAGTATAAACGTGTCTTCTCCTAACAGTGCGGCATTAATAGCCTCCAGCTGATTGAAGCGGAACTGATGCAGCCCAAACTTCTTATGGAAGATCTTCATCATCTCTGGGCTGTGAGGAAAGCTGAAGCCTCTAAAGCGGTCATGAGCTGGGTTTCTGTACACAGGTTCTGCAGATCAAGGTATAAACGGTTACCAGATAACTGCTCATCATGCCATTGCATGGGTTCTTTAATTACATGAACTAAACTGTAAGGGATATTACATTACTTAAACATACCAGGGTTGGATGTTTTGGTATTTTTCAGTGCTGGCGGTGTTACAGTCTTTCTCTCCAAAGGTTTTGAAGGCCCTCCCTCCTGCACCGATGGCGTTTTTGCACCAAAGCTGTCTCTTGATGCCAAAACACTTGGAGGTTCTTCAAAATAATCTGGAACATCAGTCTCATCAAAATCATCAATATCAAAGTCATCAATTAGGAAGTCATCAGGTGGCACTGTATCTGCTCGAGAACAGTTGGGTACTTCCATGATGGTTTCAACACTGCTCTCAGCATTTCTCTTTCCTGAATCTACTCTTTTGGGGGAATAAAACAAGTCAACCTGATCTCCACCCACAGTCTGATTGTTTGACTCACTGAAAGACAACCTTGAGTAGCACTTATCCATTTTTGACTCAGATTTGGTTGAAGGGGAACTTGACCTGCTTGAGATGTCCCTACTAGTTGCTGTTTTTGCGGTGCTGTTAGGATTCCAGGATCCACCAGGGGTCTCAACCCCATTGATGATGCAGTCAGAATCCTCAAACACACTGTCATTTTCCAAAGATATGATGGAGGCAATGGACTTGCGAAACAGAAAGCCTGTTTTGGCAGCCTCTCCCTTTTCTGATGTCATTGGGGTCATAGATGATGTTAGACTAGAGGGTGTGACTCCAAACCCTTGTCTGTTTAGCAGTCTAGAATATGGAGATGCTGCTGGATCTAACTGAGGTGTTCTAGATGGTGCACCATTAGCAAGAATCCTTTTCCTGTGGTGAAGACAGAGACACAGTATAATGCAGAGTTATTAGTTATACTAAAACAAGCAGCAACATCAAACACAACTGCAGTAATAGAATACAATAAAAATTAATATCACGCTTTCATAACTGGAACATTTCCTCCCTAACAAGTAATAGGGTGAATTTTACAAAATGCCACCTGACATAAAAAATAAAAAATTAAATGTCTTAATGCCAAATTTTTTCAAGGGTTAGAACAGCCTTTATTTTTAAAAGCTGACTTTATGCAGAATATTTAAAAGCATATTTCATGCAAAAAAAAAGTAATAGAAGACTATCCAAAATATAATTAATTTTTTTTAAATGTACCCAACGAAAGTACTCCTTTGTTGCTTTACCTGTGTGCTCTCTGCAGTAATAGCTCTGTGCCGCAGGTCAGTGCTATGAGCTCATGCTCTGGAATAGTGTCCACTAAACGACAAATATACTCCATAACTGTAAAGAGAGCATCATCAGGTCCTACAACAAATAAATGCACATTAGACACATTACATCATTTCATTTATTGCAAATGTTTGAATACCAAAAAGTTAAATCCTGCATTAATGATACCTTTTAATTCTTTAGCAGGTTCATCAAAGGGTGCTGACAGATTTGAGGCAGACTCATGAGGTGGAACATTTTTGTCAGCATGTGTAACAGGGTCAGATGAACTATAAAACGGTTTTAGAATAAACTTAAAACAAAAAGAAACTGTACTTATTTTCTGCCATATTTAATTTTTTTTTTTTCATGTTACCTTTTCTCCTTTTCTGAGCCAAAGGGACTCGTCTCCTCAGGAACAGGGGATGGAGGGATGAAATCCTCATAAAAGTTGTCTGTCTCAGTCTCATCAATGTCTATGATGTTTGTCTCAGCCCACTGCTCTTCTTTAGCAGCTGCAATTCAAATATTGTGTATTATTTTGTTGTGAGCTTTATATTAATGTCTAAACACACCAACTTTTTCTTTAACAGGTGAAAAGTTGACAAATTTGGGGTAAACCCACTGAAAAAATTGAGGTGCACTAACTTGTCACACACTTGATGTCCTTTTCATTTTTCTCTGGGGTAATACAATCAATGATCTCCTCATCTTCAGTGTCACTCAGTAACGCCTTTTGCTGGACTGATTTCTTATGTCTTTTGGATTTTTTAATTGGCGAGTCCTCTGGCTCTCTCTCAGCAGGCTCTATGCTGACTCTATTAGCAGCTGACAGGACGTCCTTTGGGGCAGTTATGGTTTCTGTAACTTGTGAACCTCCGTTTAATGTAGTCTCATCACTCTTAGCACAAGAGGAATTTCGGGACGTGTTCTGGTCCGATACACTTAGCTTTTTTGTAGAGGTCTCTGTAACTGGGGATGATACTCTTGCCTTGACCGGGGTTTCAAAATCATCCAAGTCATCCCATTCGTTGAAGGAGAGTTGGGAGATGTCACCCTTAGGTTCAACCACAGTTTGATCCTTAGGTAAGACTGCAGATTTTGGCAAATCCTTAATGGCAGATAGGACAGGAGGCGTTTTGTTCACAGCAAATGGGTTGACTAATGGATTAACAGTATTTGTCTTCGGTCTGCCGGGTGCAGCGAAGAAGTTGACTTTCGGAACTGCTCTCACAGGCTTTTGCGAAAACGTCACAGGAGTTTTGGTTACTTCACAGCTGCGGGGAATATTGACACTCCTGTTTGCGAAGACATTTGCACCAGTTACCTTTTGAGGAACTTCGTCTTTAGAGATACCTGATGAAGACTTCTTTTTGAAACAAAATCCCCTAAACAGAGAAATTCCAGAGATTAGGCTACACGTTTTAAATGTTGACATGGTCAAGTCACTTTAATTTGTCTATCTATCTAAAGACTGTCTTTGAAGGCTCTCTAATCCCTGTGTTTTTATTCTGTACTTAAACATATCTACCTATTCGTTTTGTATCGGACTGTTTTTACGCTGTACTTTAATCTATCTATCTATCGCAGAATATATAATGTTCTTACCCGGGCTTTAGTTTCAGCAGTGACAACTTGTTCTGTGCCGCATTGTTGTGTCGTTCCAGTTGCTCCTTTAGGTTGTTTTGAGGAAGACTCGGCATTGTGTGAATTTATAGTATATATGAATCCTCAATATTCATGTATTTGGCATTTAACCAACCCCACAAACAAATACACACGCACTAAAAAACAGCCATGTTATGTTAGAATTAATGCGACATTACAACACTTGGTTTAGCACAAAACACCCACAACGCAAAGTTTTACTCTCTTTCTGCCATCGTGTTAACATTAAAACACCAAAAAGAGAAAGCTACACAAAATGCCTTTACAATTACCGCCACCGAAAACAAAAACTTGATATTCAGATATAACATACGAACGCCATTCAACATCACCATAACACCGCTGAAAGCTCGCGCTTACCGCGTATTCGTAGCTCACGCTCTGATTGGACAGCTGCCAGTGACGTCACTTCCGCTAAGCGCCTGTTCGTTTGCAAGATAATTTTTGTCGCGTTTTCAGTTGTACCTCGGCAGCGTTTTTATCTTTTCTCCGTTTCTTCATCCTCTTTTTGTTGAGTGTTTTTTTTTTTTTTTTTTAATCGTGTCTCAACGTAGACTAATAAGTACACTGTTGTAACGTTAGCTCAAACATTAGATGTGGGTTTAGATTGCCACATACTGGTTGGCTGTGGAATTGCACATTATTTACATATTCAATCTCAGCAAGGAAGTACAGTCTCATTAATTTATTTGAGTCTCAGTATTTAATTAAGAAGCAGCACAAAACAAACAAACAAACAAAAAATTTACTTAAAAATGAATTTTTAAGTTCACTTTAATACAGTAAATTTTAAACATAAGTTCTTCAGGAATGTCTGCAGTGTCTTTTGCCGTTTTACTTTTTCAAGTCTTTAAAGTCTACTTAACGGATGAACACCATTAATCTGATGGAAAGTGATCCACAAAAAAGACAGGACACACACACACACACACAAATCCCTGAGAATATATTTATTTCAGTACAATAATTTTGGTTGCAAACATGAATATTACAAATTCTTAATTTTAACAAATAGTAGACAACTTCAACATTAAGCATATTAATAGAAATGGAGTGTCATTAAAAGAATGATTTACATTCGTTAAAAACATTCAATGTAAAGTTAAGTATTTAACTTATTTACTGACAGCTAGTATAGACTACAACGACTCATTGTGCATAAAATGATTTTGTGTGAGAGTAAATGTAATAGCTTGTCTCCCTTTTCATGGTGTAAGAAAATACTTCTCAGTTATTTACACCAAAGGTAAAGGATAGGATGAACATGCAGCAAGTCCACACATGTTCTTTCCCCTCTCGATGTAGAAATATCTGTATGAGAAATAACAAGACATCACATTCATTGTTATTAACTTTGTCAAATGGTCAAGTTTCATATATAATCTCTACTATATTTTTTAACCTTACAGCAGCGCAACATTTGAGTAAATCATGCAAACAGACCCGTTAATTCCCCAGTTGGTTCCCCAGGAGTTCTTCACTATCCAGTACGGAGTTCCATTCTGCTCAGCATAGCCCACAGCAAGCACTGCATGGTTCACCATGTCAGTAGTGTTGTGACACTCGGTGCTATAAAACACAGTCATAACATTACAGAAATTCCCATGAACTGTCAGAAATAAATCCAGTATAAAAGCAAATGTACATATATTTCATCCTAACCTGGTGTATATTCCATCTCTGTAGTGCATGAAATCAGATGTCACCTCATATGCAAAGCTGACAGGGTTCAACCTGGCCACAGCATCCACCATGCCCATTTCATCATACTAATAACAGGAATTTACAGTTAGAGTGAAGACATGAAGTTTTAATAATATTTGTACACAGACCATCACTTACCTTTGTAATGTTTACAACATCCTTCACAAAGGCAGCAGCCAAATTTGGTTTGAATCTACATTCACCTTGCTACAAGCAAATACAATATGAACAAATGACAGCACTCTATAAATGAACTCTTGAAAACAATTGTTAAAATGGTAAAATACTTACTATAGCCTTATAGGGGTAATCTTGTTCTGTCATAAGACCTTTGTTGTACATGATGTACTCAAAGGCATGACTTGGGAGGCCCCTAAAAAGCATGTGATGAGAGTAAAATGTTGTTTAGACCATTTTTCAGTTAAGACTTTACTCCTAAAACCATAAAATAAGCCAAGATGTAGCTTATTCATTAATCGTTTTGTCTAACTCACCCATTGCAACCATGATTGTCGAAAGCACCTGCACAGTCAACAAGCTGCTGCTCTGCCTGTAAAAAAGTGCATGATAGGAAGATGTTACAAAAAATAACCTGATGTTTCATATATTAGTTATATTTTATTACTAATTGAAAAATTGAATATTCATTACAATGCTGATACTAAATTGAATAATAATACATTATTAATATCTAATGCTGAATGTTCACTGTCATTGTTAAATTAAAAGCAACATTTACATACTAGTTGTAGGAGTTTCCCTGTGGCAATAGCAGTGACAGACTCCATACAGCCTGTGGTGGAAAAAGTCCAGCAGCTACCACAAGCTCCCTGAAATAGTGTCACCGATTAAGCATTAGCACGATTTACTTAAAAATAAATATTAAATTGTAAGTACAATAGAGGATTATTAGAGCAAGATAAGCAAGCTACCTGGTTCTTGACATCGGTTACATAGTGTCCTTTCGTTCTCCAGTCAATCATATCAGGATAAGGCCCATTACTGCTCAAATGATTCCCTCTAGTGGCGGAGCAGTTCTGTCAGGTTGTAAAATATTCATGAATTGTGGTACTTTCCTATTTCCTCATTGATCACGAGAGGCTGTTAAAAATAATACCTGAGGTTCTGTCAGGAGGTAGGACTTTTTAAATTCAGCAAAGGTCATGTCTGAAAACTGATTCAGTCCCACTGTAAAGTGCAGAGAAAAGTTATGTAGGCTACATCATTTAAATAACACTGCTTTAAAACAAAGACTTCAGTAAGTTAGATTATATCAGTCATACTTGAAAACTTGTGGTTTCCTGCATTATGGCGCTCAATCTTCTTCTTATTCTCCAGGAATGTCTGTAGCCGCTGGTAATATTCATTTATCTCATATTTTTTGTTATACTGCAAAATAATAAATAAAGTTAGGCTACTTCCCTTCCTCTTTCTAATTGTCACTTCCTACCTTAGTGTCGCCTTAAATTTCCTTGTGTTGCGACATGAACTTACAATTAACTTATTCTTACCTGAGACATCCATGATTTGAAAAGATACTCATCTGTAACAAATAAATATTTACGTTTTCATTTTTAATGCACACAACAATTCTCCAAAGTAACTTTATAAAGTTTCAATTAATTAATCATTTACATTTTAGTCCATAAAATATATTTTAAATGCTGTATTATATATAACTATAGCCTATACTGTTAAGTCTAAGTGGTCATGAAATTGTTATGCATTTGTATTGAAGACCTTAAGCGCCAAATAGTCAAAAGCGAAAGTACGACGTAAAGGCGCACGTACGTGGAACAACAACAACAAAAAACGCTCAAAGTCAAAAGCTGGTTTAAAAGTTTACCTTCCTCAGTGTGCAGTGGCAATGTATGCACCTGATAGAAAACGGCCAACAGAACCGGTAAAATCAGCCTGTTCATCTTCAACACTGCGAGCAGCACATAACAACAGCGTTACAATATGAGATCTCATCACATGAGAGCTTTAGCACTCCTCCTACACGAGGGAGGGCTTTCATTGTCCTCTGCTCTTCGGGTTAAAGGTGCACTCAATATTCTTTTGATAATTAAAACGTTATACACAAAGAAATGAGCGGCATTTTTGAGATATATCAGTAAAACGTGCACTCAGATAAAGCCGTTTTATTTTACATGGAGCGGGTCGTCTCCTCAGGAGCTGCAATGTTGATATCACATGACCAGATGTGTCGCGCCAGTGGCAGTGAATTACTAATAGAAGTTTAGCTTTTAGCCAGTCTTCAAGACAAACTGGGTTTTGGTTTAGACCCAATATTTTTCCTGAAAACAACCCTATACTATGTAGACTACATAAAAGTGTATGATGAAACTCTATTATTTTACAACAAAAATTGATTACATAGGCCTAGATAATCCACGTGCTAGCTATTCATAAAGTCTTACAATTATATGTAATGGATGATTTTGTATATAAGGCAGCATAATATCAGAACAAACAAACACTGTTTGCTTAATTGCATAAATGTAAATACTAAAAACTTGTTGTTTTAAAATAAATGAGGCCCGTAGCCTATCATTATACATAATACACTTATGGCCCAATTTTTAAGAGAGCCAAATGAAGTGAGCATGACAAAAACCACATACAAGGAAGCAATATCCCCCTGAGATAGAATAGATTTATTAGCAAGAGGTAATCAGGAAACATACAGTTTGTTTAATTTTCTTTCTTTTTCTTTTCTGTTCATTTCTTTTTTCTTTTTTGTACAAAAACTGGAAATATTTCCCGAGCCGTGGAAATAAACTTAAGGGTTGAAAGATAATTCTCATACCACTGGGTATTGCTAACAGCAAAATGTTTGTTTGTATGTTTATATATCATTTATAAGAGTATGTGCACATAGATGTGTATACAGTATGTATATAGATCTATATATATATATATATATATATATATATATATATATATATTCTCCTTTTAAAGTTTCTGGCTGATACAGTGTTGCATGCCTGCCACATGAGCGTTTAGTGTGTTTCCAGACTGTACATAGTAAAAATACATACAAATATTCACAGAATAAGCACTACATTACTATATTCCTGCTAAGAGAATGATTATAGACAGGATTACAGTATATGCAAAAACACTTTAAAGTCCTCTACCTCTAGATCATGGTTTCAAAATCACAAATCATATAGCATTGAGTGTGTAAGCATAGGATACAACGCTTTAAAGAGGTGTGCTTTAAACTAGTATGTTAAGAAATACATAGGGCTGCATGTACAAAATATACAGAATACTTTTCTGTGTGGCGAGTTGACAATGTTTGTACAAAAATGTTTCTACGGTTGTTTTTTTTTCTTTTCTTTCTTTTTAGGTAAGGATGCAGAACCCTACGTCTTTATTCTAGGACTACAAAAATACCTTTTGTATGCTGCAAGCGGGAAGGTCATTCACTTTTGATCATACTCTTAAACGACAATGCATTTTACAAAGTGATATTCAGTCACGTTCCACAATCACTGGAACAGCAAGAAGGACATAGATTGTCTGTAAATGTACAATAGCTGGATACTCTGGTGTAGAAGGATAGTGTTGAACCCAGAATAACTTTTTACCAAAATGCTAAGAAATGTGGCTGTGAGCAACGGAAACATTACATGGGTAAACAATCACAAAACGACCAGTTTCAAAAAATATAATGCAGATTTTCCTTCTTTTTATGAAGAAATAGTCTAATTTTTTTGAGGTGAGGAAATCATAAAAAAAAAAAAAAAAAAGATTTCTGCAAAATAAACTTTGCATGCAAGAATCAAAATCCTTATTGGCCAATAGGAGACATATTCTAAGTCTTTTTTTTATGTAATATAATTACCAAGCTCTTCACTGTCTGCTTTATTAAGTCATGCCAAAATTATTAAAAAATGTCATGGCAGTTTAGGCATTTCCAACCAACCCTTTGAGAAATCAAGGGATGGATGTTATTTATCGCAACAAATAGATGTAAAATGCTGGAGTTGGTTCTGCTAAGTACAGTGACATGGAATATAGTAGTATAACAGTATAAGTGTTTCTATATGCTTGGAATATATCAGCTTTCCACATTGCTACATGGTATGCATATACTGTTAATTAGTTACATGCATCTATTAAAATCTCAAAATGCTCCTGCCGGCTTTTCATATTTCATTAAAGTGATGTGGATGAGCCTAATCAATTAAAGAGACAACCACACCTTGAACTAGGATTATATCCTGTTTTAAGTACTGTTAAAAGCATACTTTGGATTTGGAAAAAAATATGATTCCCTAAAGAACAAAGGCTGAAATCAACAGGTAAGTTCTCGGTGAAAGATCTGAAACAATTAGGCAACATTTGGTTACGACTAAAAAACAAGGAAACACATCCAGGAGTAATAATCATGTTACATAACAGAACACATGGATGTATACTGTAGAGAGCGTGGTGTCTGTACATTGTCGACGTTAGGCAGAGCCTCTCTCAGTTGGCACTTTAGGCTCAATTCTGAGAGAGGCTTCATACAGGCCTTCTTCATCCATTACTGAGCTTCTGTCCAGTAAATACAGTGCTGCCTGAAAAAACAAATAGGGTGTCAGTTTCATATTGAATACGATTCTTCAATACAACCATGGCTCAATTCTCAATTCAAGTTTCCTACATTCTAGATTCCAAAGCAATGCTACAGAAGAACAATTCTAGGTTCCACAAATAACCTTTCAGTGAACAGTTCTTTAAAAAACACTTTTTAGTGTGAAAAACTTTTTCAAAATCTAAAGAACTTTTTTTTTTCACTAGAAAATAACCTTTTTGTCCAATGGGAAGTTTCTTCATGGAACCATCAATTCAAATTAAGAACAAATTAAATTAAGATTTTAAGAGTGTAGAAAAGCCAGATTATTCTCATAAACGCAGCCAAATTTGATTTTTACTTTCGAATAGTGAATTAATGTTAGTGAAGGTTAGTTTTCATGAAGTCAGATTAAATGGTTTTGTAGAGTTACCGTAATGTGTTTCTGCATTCTGTTGGGCTTAACAGATTTCTCGTCCGAAATTCTTGCACGTAAAAAATAAATACGACCTCATGTTGTGTCAATCATGTTTACACACTGCCTCTGAAACTTTCGCCCGTCATAAAAAAATTCGGACCAGGTTTCGCGTCTGTAGCAATCATTTTGATAGGAAAGGATCACGAATACGAAAAAAAAATGGAAAAACACATACAAAAATTTCGGACTCAGTGTGCAAGGACCTTTACAGTTTGAACTGTTTTTAATCTGAATATAATTATGTACAGAACAAAACATAGCAAACCTGGCAACCACAAATTTGACTGGTGCATGTTGATCATGAGACCCAATATTTTGTCAGTACAAACCAACATCAGTTCAATACCTTTGGCTGGTAATCAATCTTGTATGCCGTTTGCTGAAACTGCCTGATTTCTCGGATGATGTGGGAGATCTGTAAAATGAAGAAAATATGATAACGAAATTATATCTATAACTTTTTCCCACGCATGCATTAAAGAAATGCATCTAAAAAAGACCTACCATTCTCATTTTGGAAAAATTGACCAGGTTGTCCTCTGTGTAGTTTGGCGTCCCCTCCTCAATAAAGGCCAAGTCAGTGAGGTACATTCCCAAATATGGCACACAGGGAGGGTCACAACTAGCAGAAATATTAGAAAAAAATGCACTGTTAGCCATGCCAGTTTTTTAATAGCCGTATCACATTATCATAACCAAAATAAAATAAAATAACCCATTTGCTCAAATACAAAAGTCTGACCTAAATTACAGCAACAAGTACTGTACACAACAAACTTACTTTTTTAAGGCCTCTCTGAGGTTCTTGAATCTTCCTTCAGATGAGACCAACTTCTGCAGCTTGTCAATGACTGTTTTAGTCTTTGATTTAAATGGAATGATAAAGTGTGTTAAATGTTTTCAGTCTGTTTTCAGTTGTCACATACTTTCAGATCTAACAACATCAAAATAACAGTTCATCAATACTGAATCAACAGGAGGAGTCCAGTAAATATTCTTTTATTGTCTTAAATTCCACTGTTGTTACTTTAACTCTACAGTCTATTCTTTTAATTTTGATGAGGTTTTATCAGGTAGTTCCCAACCTGTTTGGACACTTTGAGCCAGGTCTTCTTCAGACGGAAGATGGAGCTGCGATTGAGGGATGAGGTGATTTCCAGCACGGCATTGTAGTTATGGAGACAGCGGCAGATATCGGCCACCGCCACCCACTTCTCCATCACTGCTACCCGTATATTCACATCCTCACTTTGCAGGATCTCTGTAGCAATCAGGTTACTGATCTTTAAAAGAGACAGAGGTATATCAATATTGTGTTCATTATGCTTTTTTTGAAACAACGCAACAACAAATACACTGCAACAACTTTACACTTAACTAGGACAAGATGTTTTCACACTGAACACTTACATCATTGAAGTGTTTTGTCGTTTTCATGATGTAAGGTGTCTTCTCATTTTTATCGTTCTTCATCCATCCTTGACCAAAAAACTCCCTGTTCATGACAAACACATTTGAGAGAAAAAAAATTACTGTAGGGATGATGACATGTTCATAAATAGGTTATAATATCCTTCACATTTCTTCACAGATCTTCAAGTATTAAGTTGAATTTAATCAAACAACGTCATTAAGCTTTTCTTGTCAAATGTATAGTTCACCCAAAATAAAAAATGGTCTACTCACCCTCATATCATACATGTAAAAGTTGTATGTTGTATGCACATTAATAACATAATTTTAATTTTCATCAGTTTACTCTCTAGTTACCTAAAGAATGAATAAAATGACAGATAATCACACTCACTCATATGGTATGACTTTGAAAACAAGGTGGTCCAGCAGGGTGAGCTGTTCTGCGATCTCCAGAGCCGAATGATTCTCGAAAGGCTCTGACTTTCCTCCCTCCGCCTATGTAACAAAACAATTAGTTAGATAAGATACTGAATAATGAATTTCAGCACAGTTTACACACTTTTGTAAATAGTGAAATATACTATACACTATAATACAATTCGACAGAGAAGGGGAGTTCTGGATAAACACTACAAGCCAAAAGTTTTGGGTCAGTAATTTGCATTTTGAGAATATCAGTGAGGGAGGAGACTGACTATGTCTTCTTTCAAAAACGTTAAATGATCTTATTGACCCCAAACTTGAAATTCTGATCATTTAGCACTGAAATGTTGAGTAATTTGGAGAATGACCCAGAATCTCCCCACTCACCATCTGCAGCACCTCCTCCAGAGAGATCTGATTGTCACCAGGATCCTCCTGTGTCAATGTCCTGTTCAAAAAGAAAGAAAAAAACAAGCAAAACCACTGATTTAATTACACAAACAAGCGTTTATCAGATAATCCAGCTATTGCAACACACAACTTGTGAGCATTGATTCTTTTAGGGTGTACACAGACTCCACTCACCTTATGATGTTGGCAGCGGCTTTCCTTTCTTGGGTCAGAAGTTCAGGGTCATGCATCACTTCCTCCAGGAAACTAATCACTTTCATTTTGAGCTCAGTGTTGGTTTCAAAGTCCTACAAACATACACAAATGTTTATTTTAACTGATCACTGAAAGGTTCTTTGGGAACCCAAAAATTTATCTTCGATGGCACTGCTACAAAAGTGTATAATGTTTACTTCATCTCACCTGTGAGTGTTTGGACACCCAGTGCCTGAGGACATTGAGAACTCTGTTAGTTGCTGCTCGACGAATCACAAACTCCTTATCTCCGTTCCTCTGATCCGTGGGGAACCCTGATAGCCAATCAAAATTCACATTAATCTCTCCTCTGCCAGGCAACAAATATCCACAGCCTATGAGATATTGAGACAGATTGCTGAATCCTACCTGTGCTTGCCAGAGACATGCGGCGGTACTTCTCCTTGGTTGGCGTGCCCTCGTTGGCACCAGCAGTGGCAATGGCGAAGGCAGAAGCGGCAGACAAGGCGCTACGGTTGTTATCCAGCTCCCGACAGGACGACATCACCATGCCATTATTGTATGAGAACAGAGAGAATTCTGCCCAGAGAGAAAGACAAACAGAACACATGATTGTTAAATGCATGTATGGAGGTTAATACCATGTTAATTTAGCTTTCATTTCAGAATTAGTCAGCTACTCAAAACCAATTAAGAGATTTAAACAAATAAATATCATTTTTGCATACTTCAAGGGATAGAACGCACATAAAAAAAAAAGAAAAAGAAAAAAAGAAGAAAAAAAAACAAGTGTAGTTCAGTGTGCAAATATTAGGATGATTCCATCACTGTCAGTTACATTTTTCTGAACATGTAATTAAATGTAAGCCAAAGCAGTAAACTAATTTTTTATTGTCAAATTTATTATTGATAATACTACTATTAGATAAAATGATTATTAAATTGATAATTAAATTTGAAGTAATATCAATCACAGTGTTAGGCCATTTATGGTTGCAAAGTAATTTAACAATTATAAACAGTCAGTTTGCAGCACCATCAGACAATCAGAAATCTAAGAGCTATTTTATAAGAAAGATTTTCAAACATTAATATGAAATATTTTAAGATTTGACATTTTATTAAATATTTTATCCATAAAAATGTACAAGAAATAAAAAAGTAATACGAGTAAACAGCACAACTAAGCCTTAAATAATAATCTACAAACAAAGTTTGAATCTGTACACTGATATTCAAGCTGAATTAATAATATAATATTACTGAAATTTTAACAAACCAGTAATATAAATCATTGTGCTTGTGCTGTTTGTGACTGCAAAATAATGTAGCAATTTTACCAGCACACTTTTTGCAACAGTTTCGAATGTGGCAATTCTAATAAAGGGCATATTGTAATATAACAATTGAAGTAATATAACAATTTCCCTACGATTTTGCAACACAGTCGGACTATCAGAAATCTAAGAGCTATTTATTTTATAAAGACGATTTTCAAACATCAATATTAAATATTTTAAGAAAGTAAACAGCACAATTAAGTCTAAAATGATGTACAGTACAAAGTTTGAATCTGTACACTAAGAGATTTGAGCTGAATTAAGAAGAATATCGTTGTACCTAAAACTTGTTAGACATATAAACTGTCAACTGCCGGTAGCCCAAAAACTAAAAGGTCCAGATAAAAATTCAGTAAATGTGAATTCACTGTGTTTCAGAGTGCTTCCTCTTTAAGGGTACAGCAGGTGTGAAATAAGACAAGATGGACTCATGCAGAAATAATGGAGGCAGTGACATTATCTCCACAATGGATAAGCCTCCGATGATGACATATGAAAATGTCACAAATATCTACTGCACCCAACGACTGTTAAACAAAAACCACAACCCAGATTGTCTGCGGCTGTCAGCAAGACCAAAATAAGCACATATTTCCATGCTGTTAGTTTTGTACTTGCAAGCACTTTCCACAGGCTAATGCATCATGTTATCATATGAAAAATGTCTTTTTGGAGCATAAAAGAGTGATGATGCGGCAATGATGTAGAACATCTATGCATCCAGCAGGTGGCGGTACGAAACATAAAATCACAGACTGCGTCTTCATCAAGACAATAGGCAGGGCTCTGGTTCTCAAGATGGTTGAGACTAAAAATAGCTCATCATTTCACTAAGATGTATGTCTCAAATACACTCTCAGAAAATAACAAAAGCAGCATTTTAAAGAAAACAAGTTTGTTGTTGCGTGCTTCAGATAAGGTTTAGAAAAAAAAAAACCTAAGGGTAACCTAAACATGCTTTATTCTTCTACAGCCTTCTAAAGCTTAATGGCAATACTGCGTCACACATATGTTACAACAGGGTGATTGTTGACCTTTGAACCTCCATTAGTTTCGAAAGCAAGGAGACAATACTGTTGCAATGCATCGACCGCACTCAAACAAACCCGGTAACCGGGGTGGCAGAGAGAATACATGCTAATGGTTGCTATGGCACAAGTTTTCCAAACACCTACTCACGCCTCCTTTGGCGTTTCCCTGAGCTTTTTATTTTTTTTAAACCTACAGAATTAATGAGATTTTGCATGAATCGTGTCTTGCGAGGCTTCCATCTACGTACTCAGGATCACTTCAGACGTTTACAGATACAGCGTGTACTTTAAAACATGAGCGACACGTGGGAACAAAAAACGAGCAGTATACAGCGACATCTCAAATGCTAAGGAACTTGAAGTTTTTACATCTGGCTAAATATGCAAACCTTTAAAATAAAAAATAAAAAACTGAATGTTACTGGACCTTTGAATTAAACACTCAGCGAGTCTGGCATTTTGAGCCACTGATAAATGCAACATTTGGCTGGTCTGAAGGGTGCAGGTGGCTTGTCAGCGTGAGATGCAGGTGCTCTGGTTTTCATGTCAGTGAGCGATAACAACATGGCAGGGAAGTCTAGGACAGAGTGTCTTCTACCTGAGGAGTTTTTGCATTTGACGTTTTTGGGAGTGGTGGGTGATTTGGTGGGCGACACTTCAGCCTCTGCCTCGTCACTCTGGATCTGATCGTTGTCGTTTTCCTCCCTCACCGAAATGTCTAGAGAAAATCAGTCATAGGCATTACAGTTATCCATATGCATAACATATCGAACACACGAAACAACACAATCCCACCATATTATAGTTTGCAGTCTGCGTTTAAAGAGTACTGGTATGATTAAAAAGGGTTTGTATCTTTAACTCAAAAAAAAAAATAATAATAATTTTGTAACCTGAAATAAAATATATAAGAAAGTATTTTTATTTCAGCCCGGGAACCTTAAGGTGAGGTACGGTACAAAAATGATTAAAACTAAAAACTAAAACCTAATAATAGAATACAAAAAAGACAAAAACTAATAAAAATAATAGACACAACAAAATTAGAATGAAACTATTAGAATGAAAACAGCAAATCTAGGGAAAAAAATTCAAAATATCAACAAATACTATAATAGTCAGTGCCAATTGTCTTACGGGGCAAATTATATTCATAGTATTTATTAACAATATAAAATATTTTGGTAACACTTCACTTAAAGCCTTTATGTATAATGCATTATAAAGGGTTACTAAAGGTTATAATGCATTATAATTATTCATAATGTGCTTTGTAATACATTATATCTTCTTGTAAATAATTATAACCGAATTTAAAATGCATAGTGCAACTATACATTTATAAGTGTTATAATGTATTAACTGTGGTTACAATTATTCATGAGATTGTACAATGCATTATAAGGTGCATTACAAGGCATAATGTTTTATAACTACTTTTATAATGCATTATACATAAAGTGTTACCATTTTTACTAACAAATATTATGAATATAATAAAAAAAAAAATAAAGCACCGTGTTATTAGTTTATGCTGTGGTCGAGAAACAAAAATGATTCTGGTACTACTGAAATTTTGGTGAACTAATTTGCAGTATGACCTCACCCTGTTTGCACGGCGAAACCTCATCAGCCTTGTCCGTCTTGCCTTCGCCATCGTCAGGAATCTTGCTGGTGATGGGGCTGGACACGTAGAGCTTGTTAATGTCCAGCGTGGTCTTGCTGAAAGGGGACATGGAGGAGTACATGCTTGCATAGCCATTGGAGGAACAGCTAAGGGCAGCCAGGTCCAGAGCCTTCCCACCGGTGATGATGGGGATGTTGAGGGACAGTTTGCGGCGGCGGTTGGGGGACGAGGTCTTGGTGATGGCTAGCGGGGGTGGGGAGGAGAACTTGCGGCTGGCACGGGGCGACTTCGGTGGCTCTCCGTAGAGGAGCTTGTTGTTCTGGCTGCTTGCGAAAAACAGCTCCAGGGATCTATGTGTTGAAAAGAGCAGGAGGGAGCGTTCATTTAATGACCATGTTGTCTTGATTTAAACCTCCTGAGGCTGTCAAATATGGACATGCAATTTCAGACAAGGAATTAAAAAATTTCAATGATTTTCAAATTAAATAGAAATATAGTACCATTTAAAAGGTTTTTTTTTTTTTTTTTTTTAGAATTTTTTGGAATATAATGCTTGTACAATGGGTCAAGGGTGCATTAAATTAATCAAATGTGACAGTAATAATGTTTTTTTTTTTTTATAAATGCTGTCCCTTGAACTTTATATTCATTAAAGAAACCTGAAAAGAAATGCATCACAATTTCCATAAAAAACAACTGTTTTCAACTTTGACAATAATAAGAAATGTTTCTTGAGCACCAAATGAACTTTTTAGAATGATTTCTGAAGGATCATGTGACACTGAAGACTAGAGCAACGGCTGCTGAAAATTCAGCTTTGCCATCGCAGCAATACATTACATTTTAACATAAATTAAAATAAAAAAACAGTTATTTTAAATTGTAATAATTGTTCACGTTATTACTGTTTTTTTTTATCATATTTTTGATCAAATAAATGCAACCTTACTGAGCTTAAGAGATCTTACAGAACCCAAACTTTTGAATGGCACTGTAAATATTTTTTTTTCAATGTTTTTTCAATACTTTCTGTCATTCCAGCTTAATAATTATGTATATACAACAAGATAAGGAAGCCATTCAAATGATTTCCCTGAAGTAAAATAACAATAAAGAGTTTAAGATCAATATAAAGCTAACACTCCGACCAATGGGAACCTGTCTGGAAAAAAAAACACTCATTTATTTCTGTTCAGTGTCACTACAGACACCAAATGACACGCTTCACCTTTAAATGAGTGCAGATTTAGAAAACCACCATCGGCGCACCACTAGCCTATAAAAGGACAACAGTTACGTATCTGCCTCTCATTGCCGCTCATGATTTAGCCCATAATGGCTTCCCAACGCCGCGCAGTGTGCTCAGGGTATATGCGCTGACAGAGAAAAGCGCCTCTGCAGAGCATAAACAGCCTACTCTTCACATCTCTCTATAAGGTTGGAGAGCGTTGCAGAGAAGCTTTCCCACACATCGAGCCACCCCTACACGTCATGCCTGCACAGAAATAGCCCCTCTTATGACAGTCTGGGTGACCGTTGGAGCTGAGGCAGGGCAGCTGAGCGGGGGAGGTCTGGGGAGGCATCACAGCCATGCAGTCTGCCCAGGGGAGAGTGGGTGCTACAGGCTGTGGGTGTGTGGGAGGTCCCCGGCTCTTACCAATTTGCCTGGATCTCCGTCTCCGGAGCCAACCGGAGGAGGAGACCCAGAAAGCGAGACGAAAACACAGCGCGCATGCGATAGAGAGAGAGAGTGAGAGGGGCTGCTCTGGCTGCAAAACGTGCACACTAAATATTTCATCTCACAGATGCGGCACGGGCGGAGGGTGGGGTCCTGCAGCAGAGTGGCCGGTTGCTAAGGTGATGGCGACAGAGCCCCACTGAGATGCTTCAGTCAGGCAGGCACGCAGGCGATGAAGCAGGGCCCAATTACTGCTGTTTCCAGCAAAACACGCACATACATAGAGCAGGGCGACACGCATTAGTGTGACCTCTCGCAAGCCTTTAGCAACTCCAGCACATCTCACTCCCTTCCCCTTTGGCTTTCTCTCTATTTCGCTCTCTTTTCTCTCCTTTTATCCCGTACGCATGCAGACGCTCGCTTGTTCTCACTATAGGGTGACAAACACTGGTGTGACCTCTCTCCTAACACACTGAATAGCTTTTTCTGCTCATTCTCTCTCACTCGAGAACACAACTCCAGCAAAGCAAAGACCTGCTGCTCATGAAGAGCTGCATGTGCATTTATATATCTGTGCCAAGATACAAGTCCATCAAGCGGCATAAAAAAAGCTGAGAATCAGAGATGGATCATGATAGGCCCTCCAACAACCAACTAAACAGGTCGACTACTTTTTTTAGACTTTTCTTATGTTTACAATACATTCAAAATTTTGGGTTTAAAAGGATTTTACTTTTTTTTCTTGAAATTAATAATTAATTCAACAAGAATCCATTAAATTGATCAAAAGTGACAGTTAATACATGTTACATTTTTTAAAAAACTTTCTATTCATCAAAGAGTCTTGCTAAAATGTATCATGGTTTCCGCAAAAATATTAAGCAGCACAACTGTTATCAATTGTGATAATAATAAATGTTTCTTGAGCAGCAAATCAGCATATTAGAATTATTCCTGGTTTCTGACAGTAAAGATTACAGCTTCTAAAAAATTCAGCTTTGCCATCATAGGAATAAACTGTATTTTAAAATCCATTATAATAGAAAACAGTTATTTTAAATTGTAATAATGTTAATATATACACTGCTGTTCAAAAGTTTGGGTTCAGCAAGATTTTGAATGTTTTTTAAAGAAGTATCTTTTGCTCATCAAGGCTGATTAGACTTCACCACTGATTTGAACCCTTTCCAACAATGACTGTATGATTTTGAGATCCATCTTTTCACACTGAGGAGGACAACTGAGGGACTCATATTCAACAATTACAAAAGGAGTGGATCATTCAGGTAACAACACAGTATTAAGAATCAAGGGGATATAAACTTTTGAACGGGGTAATTTTGATAAATTCAACTATTATTTTCTCTTGTGGACTATATGTAAACATCTTTTATGTGAAATATCTTATTTAGGTCAATACTAAATAAACAATAACATGCATTTTGTATGATCCCGCTTATTTTGGTCAAATAATTAACATTTTGCAGATTCTGAAAGGGGGATGTAAACTTTTGACCTCAACTGTATGTACATGAGAACCGTCTACAGTCGACATTTCTATGCATCCCAAAAAAAAAAAAAAAGTCTGTGTGGCTCACCGGGCTGGTATGGCGCTGATAGGCCTCTTGTATATGGTGATGAGTTTGTCAAGGACTACGTCTGCACTGGTAAACACACGGTAGGAGTGCAGGAAGGTGTTGAGGAAGTCGATGGAGAGGAAGCGCAGGTCGGTCAACCTCTCCAGCAGGCGTTCCACGCTGGCGTAACGGATCTGCAACACCTTGCAGGAGTTCATCATCTTACTGAAGCGGATATCCACGTCATCACAGTACAAACTGGCATCAGACCTAAACATGTGACACAGATTGTTAGAAGTGATTTGCATATTTACAAAAGCATAGTGACTTCCAGTGTGAGAAGAAGTGCTTACTTGATCATCTGGGGCACAGTGACTTTAGAGTTCTCCTCAAAGGCGTTCATCATCAGCCCATTACACCGAATATTATCTATGCACTGTAGTAAAGAGTGAAAGAGAGAAAGATGGGGGGAAAAAAAGAGCATGAGGACAGTATTTGAACCACAGGACGTGAGTAAAAGGCTAAGGTCTTGCCCAGGGCTGCATGGATCTCTCAGTGTTATCTGATGTGAGCAGACGTGCCTGGCTGATGTCACTGGTCCAGGCTGACTTCTCTTGCCGTGAGGAGGCCACCAGGATGATGGTGAAGGACTGGCTGTCTTTGGGCTCCACCACAATCTTAAAATCCAGGTGCTCCATGTCCTGACCGCTCTTGTCTGACTTGGCTGAAGAGAAAAAAGAAAACACAGTGATCCTCTGGAATAAATCTAACGGAGGTCTGTTGTGATTAGATTTGTGGTTTGATCTACTTCCACAACATGTCAATATCAGTGCGGGTAAGAACATAGGTCTCTTATCAGTGTCAGAATGTGAGCCTTCTTTTGTTATTGAAGATATTTTATATGTTTAAGATTAAATCAAGAGTTTTGATACGTACACTCGTCATCTGTGCCCTCTGGTTCCTCTATCAGTGTGCAGTCAATGAGAGACACTACTCCATTCTGCCATCCGGAGACAAGCAACAGTCAGACATGCTCTGAGAATCTATCAAATAATCAATAGTAGCCGTACTAAAACAGTGATTACAGTGAGGATCTCCTTCTTGAATTTCCTCACAGACCAAGAGCAATAGTGGCTTATTGAATGTGGTAAAATTACAGTCGGCTGAAGGTGGCAATCACCCTTTTCTGGGCACAACATAACATTTCACTGGTTTAACAAGGAACCTGATGCATTCAAAAATCATCCTCTGAGAAATTAAGGAACGATATAAATTAAAAAACAAACAAAAAATAAATAGACAGCAAATAAAACAAAAAATACTTATCTGAAATATATGTCATATATGCAGATTTCAAGTGGTTTTTTTTATATTACAATGGATAATTCTGCTGTGACAGCACATTTTTAAATATGATACCATAAAGTACTGCATTACATGGTGTAAAAGTAAATAGTTAAATTAAAAGAAAAAAGGTTAAATTAGGTTTTAAAAAGGTTTACAAATATTATGAAAAAGTTGATAATATGCTGATCTTTTATCAAAACATGATTAATATTGTTGTTGTTATTTAATTAATTGATTAATTAGATAATTCTATTCTATTCCATTCTATTATTTATTTTATTTCCAAGTAGCAATGCATATTAGCATAATTTATTATTATTATTATTGTCTATTAATTTCCATTTATATTATATTTATATTTATTATATTTTCATGTGGCAAAGTGAATTAAAATCTTATAAAATCAAATAAAAGTTCCTTAATCTCAAAAATACTTTTAAAAGATGATAATTTGGTGGCCATTCATTAAAAACAATTATTATTTCAAATTATTAATAATAGTATTAATATAATAACAATAATAATAATAAAAATAATGGGATTTTGGATTATTTTTATTATTATTTTATTACATTTTAATGACAATTTCTATTTTTACAAGTTCATTTAAAAGCTAACAAATCTAAGAAAAGTTCCTTCATCTCCTAAGAATGAATGAAAACAAAAGAATAAAAAATATGTGTTGAAACAGCTTTAAAATTGTCCTACCATATATATCTTCTTTATACCACCCTAGCCCAGTAGCCCCTCACTGCAGAACAAAGATCCAGGGGGCGGGGTTGGATCCACATCTAGGGGGTGGAGATGGTAGGTTTAGGGGTGGAGATGGGTAGGTTTAGGGGTGGAGATGGGTGGGTTTAGGGATCAGGGGTTGGAGACGGGTAGGTTTAGGTATATGTAAGGTGGGAGGAGTTGGATCTGGATCCAACCTCGCTCCCTGGATCTTGTGTTCTGCAGTGAGGACCATCTCCTCTAGCCTAGTATGTACTTTTTTAAGACTGTGTAATGAAGTGCATGAGGCTTCACCTTGGTGAGGTGTAGTTTTCCTCCAGAGCCTCTAGTGCAGATGATCAGATGTTTAGAGAAGAGGAAACACTGCCTCTCTCCCTCCTTCTTCAGAGACAGGGAGCCCAGTCGGCCACGGGTGATCTTGCCCTTCTCACTCATGGGCACTTGTATCAGAGATCCTGAAAAACATGCATGGAGGCGCAGGATGCTTTAGCCCTGCAGGTAAAGCTGGGAAACGCAGAGCAGACAAATACTATGCCAGCATATGGGGAAATACTGGATTGACATATGTTCTTATCAGACTCTTATCAGTTTCCTTGTGTCTTCGTATCCTGCAGCATCAGTGACATTTCCGATCTCAGGCTCAACAGCAGGTTTGACTGGTAAAAATGTGACTACACTTGGAAATGAAAGAGTTGGTCTGGTCTTTGAACACACTGTGCTCTACGGAGACTAGCAGGATTAGGGTGCCCAATCCTTTGAGTTAATGCTCCGCTTTGTGCTTGCAGGGAAAAGAGGGCAGCCCTGAAAAGCCTTGGACTGGGAAGGGGAGAAGAGGGAGGTGGGGGGCTTGACAATAAGAGGTGACAAGAGTGACAGTTTGCAGAAAAGAACAGAAGGAAAGGAGAATCCAAACGTCTTCTTATCAGGGATCTGTGGCCCCTTTCAGCAGAGCGCTCAGGAGAATTTGTGTGTGTGTGTGTGTGTGTGTGTGTGTTGGGAGTTCACCTTGTCTGACAAAGGTCTGGCTGGTGTCTAGGAGAATCTCACAGCCCTCCACGATCATACGCTCGATAGCGAGGTTCTTCCTAATGTTCTCCGTCTCGCTAACCTCATCGTGCATGATTCTGTGGAGGTACATCATTTTAGCACTCACAGTTGTTATTTTTGTCACATACAGATTTTTGAATGTTTTTCAGAAAAAAAAAAGAAAAAAAACTAAATGGAAAAGAAATGAACTGAAATACTGAACGAAAGTGAATTTTTTTTAGTTTCACTGAAATAAATTTTTGAGAATTTTGATTTTATTCTAGTTAGCTTTGGAGTTACGAAAATATAGTTTAATTATAGTTATACAACTAAAATATAACTGTATAACTTTTTGATATTGCATATTTTAATATATATTTATAAAATATATTGTAGATATACATTTCATGATATATTTTCATGATTCCAAAACTAAATAAAATAAAATATAATGGCCATATATTAATTTGATCAATTCATATATTGCATACATATATGCAAAATATAGTATATTAATATATTTTTAAACTAAATGTTCATGATTCCAACCTACATAAAATCAAATTTTATGAAAATGTATTTTATTATTTGCATATTACATATTTTAATAAATATATTAAAACATATTATATTAATATATTTAAACGGCATTTCTATGTTTCCAAAAAATAACTCAAAATCAAACAAAAATGATTACAATTTTAGTTTTAGACTCGTCTTCATTAAACATGAAAATGCCACTAAATAATACTAGCAATAACACTAGACAGTAAATTTAAGAAAATGTCACTTTAAGACAAGCAAAGAAAATTGCTGTCGATGATACACACATTTTACATGAGAATTTTAATATGTTACCCTCAGGCAGATGACTGAGGATTTTGATGAGTAAATCAAATCACTACAAAAATTATTTTGTGCCAATTGCTGTTAAATTATGTAACAGAGAAGAGCAAAAATAAGGAGTCAGTTTGGCATATTGTAGCTTTAATATATTTGATATGTGTAATTTATTGTGAGTTGTTATGTGTAGTTTGAGTCAATGTTACATAATGGCCATGTCATGATTGTCAAAGATGAATTTCCCAGGGATGGGACAATAAAGTATATTCAATTCAATCAATATTCAAATGTACCTGGAAAGCTCCTCCAGCTTTGACTTGGCGTAATCCAGGCTGTTTCTCTCCACATGCTCATGCGGTGTATGTGCTAACAGCTCATGGAGGGTCAGTATGTAACGAGGAATCTGCCAGACAAGAAGCACATGTCATAATGTCAGACAGGAGGGTAGTTTTCGATTTTTATTTTTTTTGGCCTTCTGTAACAAACACACTCATCATATCCACACTTAGTCATGTGCACGCATGGAAATCCAAACACAACTTTGCTAACAGTGTGCACTTCTTGCAGAGGAGGCTTAGAGGGGAGCTCTATCACTCATCAGCAGATTTATTACCAACGCTGCAAAGCCCAAAGTAGAGCTTGCTAGACTAGATCACTTGGAAACTGCTTACTCTACAAGAAAAAGCCATTATGGACCAGAATACACTACAAAATCCTAATTTAAAGGACTAAAAAAGCACATGAGGACCTGCCATGTGCTACTAGCCAGCTTGTGATTCATAGCATGGTAATGAGAGCCTGAATGAAAGATTATGGTCACCTGGAACATGGGGTAAGTGAGGAACGTCTCCAGTGTGCGCTCCTCACAGTCAGGCTTGGCTTCATACTGTTTAAGCAGCTTGTCGAAGTCGCGATTCTGCTTGCAGTGGGCCAAGATCTGCAAACTGTACTGGTGGTTACGTACAAACTCCTGGTAGATGTTCAGCATGGGCAACAGGATGTCAAATAGGTCGGCTGAAGGACAGAAAGGAAGATCAGAGTCAGTGCGACTGGGCCTCAGATCTGTGGCACCTTTTAAAAAAGCTAGCTTGCAAATTGAAGAGTCTACAGAATGTTCTTTGCTGTTGGTTGCCAAATGCTCTGGCAGTGCACTCACCCAAGACTAATGTTGGCCAGCTTGCTATTCGAGCTTTCAACCCTTGGTAGAATATCTGATGCAGAAACATTATGGTTTCGCTGCAGAAACAAACAGCATATGTAAACAACAACGCAAGTGTTTCATTATTCCTGTAAGATTTTTTAAATGTTTTACTGTATGCTCACCAGGGCAGCATTTATATTAACAAACATATAGTAAAAACAGTTATATTGCGAAATATTATTAGAATTTAAAATAACTGTTTTCTATTTTGATATATTTTAAAATATAATTTACTCCTGTGATAGCAAACGTTACTCCAGTCTTCAGTGTCACATGACCAGTGTTGGTGAATAACTAGTTACATGTAATGGAATTACATTATTTAATTACAAAAAAAAAAAGTATCTGTAATCTGTAAAAAAAGAAAAGAAAAAAATTTAATTACAGATACTTATGAAAAAGTTAAATATTACAAAGGGGGTTTCATCTGAATATTTTCACACACATACAGATTTGATTGAATTCTTTCCCAAATTGCATTGACTGCTATAAAATATGAGACACCAATGTTTCAGGTGTTTAGGACACAGAATAGGACACGTCCTTATTTAATAACTGATTTATTTCCTATTTAGTTTTATGCATATGCTTTATTTTTTAAGATTAACAGTTTTGTTTTTTTTCCCCAAAGCATTGCTAGATTCCAGTGTTTCCTGTCATAGCTATGCAAAGATTTAATTTCAAATCTATTAAACTATCTTCTGATTCTAAATCTGTATTTAACCTCAGAACAATCTCAAAGTAAAAAGAGGTGCTAAAGTCTGAAAGTCTGACAGTAATCAGTGTTGAGTCCTACTGTAAGGTTAACCCTGCCTGCTTTAAATGTTTAAAAATGATTAACAGTTGAAAACATTCATTAGAAATTTTGAAAAGTTATCAAAAAGTAATCAAATGTAATCAGTAACATTACTTTAATAAAGTAATCAAAATATTTACACTACTTATTACATTTTAAATTGGGTAACTTTTAATCTGTAACCTATTACAATTCCAAAGTAACCTTTCAAACACTGCACACGACCCTTCAGGAATCATTCTAATATGTGACCCTGGACCACAAAACCAGTCTTAAGTCGCTGGGGTATATTTGTATCAATAGCCAAAAATACATTGTGTGGGTCAAAATTATCAATTTCTCTTTTATGCCAAAAATCATTAGGATATTAAGTAAAGATCATGTTCCATGAAGATATTTTGTAAATTTCTTACTGTAAATATACCAAAACTTTATTTTTGATTAGTAATATGCATTGCTAAGAACTTCATTTGGACAACTTTAAATGCGATTTTCTCAGTATTTAGATTTTTTTGCACCCTCAGATTCCAGATTTTCAAATAGTTGTATCTCAGCCAAATATTGTCCAATCATAACAAACCATACATCAATGGAAAGCTTATTTATTCATATTTCAGATAATGTATAAATCTCAATTTCGAAAAATTTACACTTAAGACTGGTTTTGTGGTCCAGGGTCACATATGCTAAATTAGAATTTTTAGTATTCTATAATGAATAGAAAGAAAAAAAGCATTTTTTAATAGAAATCTTTGGTAACATGTCTTTACTCACAGTTTAATCTGTACTTAGCTTAATTTCCTTAAAAAATCTTATTGACCCAAACTTTTGTACAATAGTCTCAGATGTTTCTTGTAAAATCGATTGGAAGAAATAAAAATAAACATAAATGAGGCAATTGTTGGTAAAGCAAGAAAACAGCCATAAAATGAATCTGGATCACCAAAGCTCAGATAACTTGATCTTGGAAGAACTGGAATTTGCTTTAGAGTTTGATATTTGACAAATCTAAGCTCAGTGTGAGACATTCCCAAGATCTCTTCTACTTCACCAGAGAAGACACATAGACAAGATCAAAGAAGAAACATCTGAGAAGCAGGAGACATCTAATCTCACTGCTGATGAATAGAAACAATTGAGATTTTAAAGTGAACTCATTTGTAATGTTTCTCCTGCTAAGCATGCAGGTTATTTCTAGCTGAAACTGGTGCTTACCTGTTGAGGAATATGCTGCTGACATCATCATGAGTTATGGGTGGTTTCTTGGAACTGGCAGCCATGCGAAGCGGTCTCAAGAAGTTGTTGACAAGGATGTGGAGCTGCTGGACGTATTCAGCCTCTGCTTCCAGCATGCTAAAGACGACTTGGTTCCTCTTCCTCATGCTCTCTGCATGTGGCGAACGGATGTAGTCTTGAATGATGGTCTTCCACTTTCGCCGACACATCCAGCCCCTCAGGAAGCTTTGCACCTGGAGCAGCAGTATTAATAAGTATCAATCAATAGAATCAATAGATCTGAACTGAGAATACATGGACAACTCATCAAAAATATCTTGACCAATCATGAAACATAACATACCAAGATTCCAAGACCAAGCTGCATTTTAACTAATCACAGTTCTTTTCAGCGTGCAACTTATTTTAAAACATAGGAATTTTTTTTTTTTTAGCATTGCAATAAGCTCAGTGAAAGAAAAAAGCAAGATGGATTACGAGGTGAGTGGTTAGAAATATTTATTTTAAATATATAAATAGTTGACTTTATTCAGTATTTAAAATTATCCATAGAAATATTTGATGATTTAATCTAATATACAGTTGTGGTCATAAGTTTACAAATAGTACACCATGCAGAATCTGAAAAATGTAATAATGTAATAAAATGTAATAAAATATAATAATAAAAATGTTTTAGTACTGCCACGAATACCCAATTTCACATAGAAATTGTTTATATAAATATATATATATATATATATATATATATATATAGTCCAAAACAAGTTGACAGTTAGGGTGCTACCTATGTAGGCAGCTCACTTGGTTTTGGATTAGAGCTGTGTGATTCAAAGCCAATGTCTTACTTTCTTGATTTTCTTGATTTCTGAATCATCATCACTAGGTGCAGTGGTGGGATTCGACTGAATCTTCTCATTGTCTTTGAGCATTGCTGCAATCTGCAACAAAACAGTGATAAAAATGGCAGAGTCAACACTTCCTTTGCAAAAAAGTTCCTTCCCGCACTACTTCCCAGCATGCTGACAAAGTGATTGAGTCAGGCCAAATCAGTGCCAGCACAGTGTGGCACAAACACTCGTCCTATCAAAGCTCTCAGATGCCACTCGGGTGATTTCCGATGCTTAGGGTGCACAAACTTTCAAATTATTACATGGCCCTGCAATTTGAAAGGGAAACGTTGGGGACACAAAAGAGACGGGATGTGCTGGCCAGCACAGTCTGAAGGTGAGTGCTCCATTTATTGGACGCGGACTGAAAGAGTTTATTATGCTGCGGACCAAGGATGCGACGCACACAATACATCTGGGGTCATGCATATTCAGCACACCATTTTATACAGCCAGCTCCATTTGCACTTTAAAGTAAAATGACTATTTGATCTGGCTGATGAAGAATACAGCAGGGATCATAGTTCTCCTGGAGAGCCGTTTTTTTATGAGCAGAGATGCAAAGTGAAGTGCAAAGTAGTCTGGAGAAAGCTCTTGAAAACCAAATGCTTCTCACACCACTTTTCATTCTCTCTACTATTTTCCTTTTCAGAAAAGAAATGAGCATGTAATATGGGTCACGATGATTGACTAGTCATCCAACAACGGACTAGTAGATAAGAGGGGCAGACTAGGTTTTTTTTTTTTGTGTACATGCTGTAATATTAGTTTTATTAGATCATTTTAAATTATCTATTGGGACAAGCTAAAGTAACAATCTATGTAACAAGAAAAAGGAAAATAGAGTAACTAATAATTATTACAAAATAATAACATTGATGTTCTTGTGTTTTTTAAATGTATAAATGTATAATTAGAATGTAATTTTAAATGTATTAAATGTATAATTAGAGCTAGAATACACCTAGAATTTAAATATTATAGATTTATGGATAATGTTGAAGGTTTTAAAGAGATTTGGAGTTTTGGTGGAAATTTTTGTTCTGTCACTGGAGAAAGTTTGTCTTTTTCTGAAAAAAAAAAAGTATAATGTGTGTTAAAGTAAAACCTATTAATTGGTTAACTGTAAGTTTCCTTAACTTTCCAAAACTGTAAATGGTTTAACATTGCATTATACGTAATTTTACTGAAAAATAATGTAACATTTATGGTTGCCATATAATTTATGGCAAAAAAGTAACAGGACATTCCCAGAAGTCCCTTCGTGACACATAACATATGATTATATTTTCTTTAAATAGTTTTTTTTTTTTTTTCCTTTGCCATCAGTAATATAAATTAGGGTGTTTTCTTTTGCATTTTATGTTATTCAGCTATGCTATTCATATGTTTATTGCATTATTAATGGAGTTTTGTCTTTTGTGTATATTTGTTTCTATATATACAATACAAGTACTAGCCATGTGTTTTTATTTATTTTATTATTTTTTTTTTTACAGGCCATTTACAATGAACTCATGATTCATCACATGGTTTTTTATTGTTCCACCTGTATTACAGTGGTTATCAGTTTATTTTAAAGTAAAAAGCAGATTTTTACATGAATAGACTCATGATCAGATATTATTATTATATCACTTCATGAAATTTATGGTTGTAAAATATACAGTTACCAATATGCCATCCAGCAATTCCTAAAATACCTAGTAACCATTTATTTTTTAGTGAATTTCTGGCAACCACAGCAGCTGTTTTTCTTTTTTTTTTTTTTTAAAGTGCATGATAAACCTTTATAATATATTCTGTATCAAAACGTAAAATTATTTTGTGTTATTTAGTTATTTGTAAGTTAAAATGTATTTTAGTTTAAGTTTTTCCAGTTATACTAATTTTTATTTTTTTATCCACTTATTCCATAATAATGCCAGTAATACAATAGTATAAACATAATATATTTAAAATACATTTATTTTATACTAAGTATAGTTAAAATCTATTCACATCTTTACTGACATATCGCTCAAAACTTCTTGATATAAAAATTATAATTAAACTTTATTTGGAGTTCTATTATGCACATTTCTTAATATTAAGCCTAAAATATATTTTAATGTCATTATTGATGAGGAATGTATGATCTTTGAATAATATCGGTCTTTAAAATACAAGATATTTAAAGTGTACCTAAAGTATACTTGCAATAAACAAAAGCATATATTTAGTTGGACTTTAGCACTTCTTCTGCACAATTAAAGTTCATTAAGCACAAAATTAGTTGTTCCAATTTAGCAGACTTTAAGTATACCAGTTTAGTATAATAAAAGTACAACTGCAGGAAAATTTTATTAAGTAGATAAATATGTAAATGTATTTGTAGTATACTTAGCATGAAATAAATGCTTAAGTAGGCCTATTTATTTTTCACTAGGGTAACTAATGCATTTTTTTTTTTCAATTCTGTTGTGCAAACACATCTTATGTAAATCATGTTCGAGTCAGGTGAACCTGAAACCAACCTTTTCATACCAGGCTTTCTTAAACAAGTTGACTAGCTGTTCAGACAAAGCACTGAATATTTAGTTTTGCACTTATTTCCCAGACAACATTTTCACTTCGGTAGAATCATCTTGATATGCAGTATATCTGCTGATATATTCGACTAGATTTTGGCATGTTCACTATAGATAAACAATCCCTACTGCACTTTGAATTACAAATTTTACCTCTGATTTTAGACGTTCAATCTCAATCTCCCCATCTTCTATCTGTTGTCGAAGTTGCTTAGCAACTGTTTTCTCGGTCTCCACGATTTGGAGTAGATGGAGGTACTTCTGCATGAGCGTTTCATGCTCGGTGGCCAGGTTTCTGTAGCTGCACACAGAACACACACACACACACATATGAATACAAACACACACATAGTACACATCCATCCACAAAGGCATACAGGACACAAACACAAACATGAGTGTGCACACACACACTCCACACAATGAGGAACATCACGTTATACTAGAAATAAAGCTCATTAGCAGAAACACAGTGTTAACACGTAACCCCATAAGCACACACTTTATCAGAGCAAACTGTGAATGCTCAAATTCAACAATTAAACAGAATTGTTGGAGCAGCGCTTATCTCAAAACAGCAAGCAAATCCAGACGCCTTCATGTTTATGCACACAGATTTAGAACTGCTGCAGGGCATCCAGAGATAAACAGCCAAAATAGTCCTCCAGTACAGACTGAGACCAGAACGGAGCACCATCCGCCCTCATCACAAACACAGACCCGCTCTACAGAACCACTTCTCCTTAAAAATAAACTAGACCTTCTGATTATGAAAGAGTATCTTCTGAGCGTGTATTATTTAATACCTGAAAAACTTATAATTAAATCTGCTGTTACTTAATTGGTGAAATAATTAAATGCAAGAACCACACATACGGTCCAAACATAAACTTCTGTTCAAAAACCGTGCAAGGCTGCATTTATTTGATCAAAAATACAGTAAAAAATCACTAGTATTTTGAAATATTATTACAATTTGGAATAACACTTTTCTATTTTAATATATTTTAAAATGTAATTTACTTCTGTGATGGCAAAGCTAAATTTTCAGCCTCACTCCAGTCTTCAGTGTCACATGATCCTTTAGAAATCATTCAAATATACTGATTAGGTGCTCAAGATTATCATCAGTGTTGAAAACAGTTGTGCTGCTTAAGATTTTTGTGGAAACCTGATACATTTTAAGTATTCTTTGATGAATACAAAGCATTTATTTGAAATAGAAATCTTTTGTGATGGGAAATATCTTTATTGTCACTTGTTGTGATGAAATTAACACATGCTTGTTAAATAAAAATATTTTCTTTACAAAAAAAAAAATCCATTGAACGGTAGTGTACAGTGTCTTAGAAGTGACGACAGAAATAAGTGATGTAAATTAGTCAAAGAAGTGACGAAAGTCACTAATAATATGGATGTGTTTAGCAATATCATATTTCTTTCTCTTTTTTAAAAAAAGACAGCAAGCTTTTTAAGTGCTGGTGCATAAAAATAAAGAGCAAATAATCATTGTTAGTTCTTTTTTAAAAACTGACACAAAGGATAATGGGAAATTAAGTTTTGTAACAAACTTCATTAACTGAAACGTGTAGTGTATTTTATCAAGATTTTTTTGCTATTATATATAAAATGTTAATGTTTATAAACTAAATTGCATAGTAAACAATCAAAATTACATCCTATTATGCTAATGCAATATGCTATTATTTCCTTCCACTATGATTCTCAGAACTCAGAAAGTCTTGGTTCAAAGAAACTCCTGACATGGTCGTGTCAGTTCATACAACAAGGCTCACACAAAAAGACTAAAAAACCTTTTAAACTACTAATCACAGTAATAAACCAACAAGTCAAAACCATTATTTAATCTGATTATCTGTTTCATTTTTAATTTCAGTGCAAAAATGCACAAATCTTTCACATTATAAAACAATTGGATATATTTTTGAAACAGTATATTGTATATAAACAAGGTTAACCCTTCATGCATTAACTCTCACATGAACGTGAACAGACTGAAAACATATCAGAATTCACATTTGTCCTTGACTGCATTACGGCTCTTTGTTATTAAAGGCACAACATGTTGTGCTTTGTTTGTTAGTTCCCAACAGAGAATTCAAATTCGAAGTTCATTACTAAAAATAAACAATATTCCCAACAGAACCTCTGCAACATCCAAGACTGCTTAAACAAGCTTCAGGCTAATTATAGATAATGAGACATGGAATCTGTCCACTTCGCAAAATATCCTCCTCTTTATTTATTTCCCCCCTTCACATTTAAGCTGTGTGAATGGATCGGTATAGGGAGCATAAACTAAAGCAGAGAATCTTGCCATTATGAGAAGGCAGTCTTCTTTTCTCTGCAGGTAAGTTCTTGTCTAAATCAACTCATCCTTAAGTATAAAGTGGGAAAAACACAGGAATAAGGACTGAACTTACAGGAATTTGGTGCAAATGCACATAAATGTATATTTCTGCAAAAAACAGAGCATATGCATAACCAAAACAGGCTACAGTAGCAACAAACATGGCAATTTAATCCCTTTTCCTTCCTGTCCACTGAAGTAGACAACTGTAGGGTACAACGGGGCTAAAGGCCCACCTTAAGAAAAAATGTGCTATTCACTGCGCCTAAAATGTATAATTGCAAAAAAAATATATACGTTGTATTGAACATTAATGGAGCAACAGATTTTGTGTGAAAATAAATCATTCAAGTTGTTTATTTTGTTTAAAAATCATATAAATGTATGAGGGGGCAAGGGGGGCCTTTTACCCCACACACGGGGTAAAAGACCCACCAGCATGGGGTAAAAGGCCCACGGTATTAATTTCATTCTAAACATGGTGATTATCTCTAATATGGACATAATATATGATATTTACCATCTGAATCTAACCATGTCATGTCAACAAATGGAAAAGTCAGCCTTCTATTAATTATCAAGTTAATTACTGTGCGCCTTTAGCCCCAACAGCAGGGACACTTTTTACCCCAAATACCATACTTTTACATATTCTTTCGTTATTTAAAAACTGTTGCTTTAATTATCTTAAACAAAACTGAAAATCATAAAGACCACCTTTGTCTCAAAAGCTTTAATTTTAGTGATTCTCATTTTATACTTAAATCTACAACATTTTAAAAAACATAAAACATTAGATCAAGTAAGCACAGAATCAACTTTGTGCTGCTGCGCACGATCGTGTCAAGGATCAGACAGATATACACATGCATCTTGAAAAGCGGATGTTTTGGAAAGTGCTAAGCCATGTTTTTGTGCCATCTAGTGGTTTCGATGAAAATAATATCAAAGGCGCCTTTTACCCCGGGGCACTTTTAGCCCCGTTGTACCCTATATGTGATCTTTTCAAATTTCACTGAGAGAGTTTACTTACTTGGCATGTGATATTGCTGCCACCCATTCATCGCAGTCCTTAACATCTTCTGTACGAAGCTCCAGAGCCTTCTGATTCTCATGGTTGAAGCTGACTGTGAAATAATACTGTAAAACAGACAGAATAAAAATGCATGTTAACTACAATGCTACACAATTACTCACAATTACTCACACAATTACTTTCCAAACACCCATTAACACCTCCAGCAACCCCCCTCTCCCCCACACCTGCACTTCAGATCAGCGAAGACGATGTGCACCTGGTCTTCCGGAAGCAGAAAAGGAAAAAAGCACCAGGCCCAGATTGTGTTACACCAGTCTGTCTGAAATCCTGTGCTGACCAGCTGGCCCCCATCTTCACACAGTTCTTCAACAGATCACTGGAACTGTGCGAAGTCCCTTCATGCTTTAAACGCCCCACCATCATCCCCATCCCAAAGAAATCCAAAATTACAGGACTAAATGACTACAGGCCTGTGGCTCTAACATCTGTGGTCATAAAGTCTTTTGAAAAACTGGTGCTGGCCCACCTGAAGGACATTAATGGACGCTTGCTGGATCCTCTTCAGTTTGCCTACAGAGCAAACAGGTCTGTGGATGATGCAGTCAACATGGGACTGCATTATGTTCTGCAACATCTAGACAGACCAGGGACTTATGTGAGGATCCTGTTTGTGGACTTCAGCTCGGCCTTTAACACTATCATTCCAAACCTCCTCCTGCCCAAACTAACTCAGCTCTCTGTGCCCACCTCCATCTGTCAGTGGATCACCAGCTTCCTGACAGACAGACAGCAGCTAGTGAGGCTGGGAAAATTCTCATCCTGCACCCGTACGATCAGCACTGGAGCTCCTCAGGGTTGCGTCTTCTCCCTCTACACCGCATCTAAAGACCCCTCTGTCAAGCTCCTGAAGTTTGCAGACGACACCACACTTATCGGCCTCATTCAGGACGGTGACGAGTCTGCTTACAGACAGGTGGTTAAGGAGCTGGCTGTCTGGTGCAGTCTTAACAACCTGGAGCTCAACAAGCTAAAACAGTGGAGATGACCATGGACTTCAGGAGAAACCCCCCTGCTCTCCCCCCACTCACCATCATGAACAGCACTGTAACGACAGTGGAGTCATTCAGGTTCCTGGGCAGCACCATCTCCCAGGACCTGAAGTGGGACATTCACAGACTCCATTGTTAAAAAGGCCCAGCAGAGGTTGTACTTCCTTCTTCAACTGAGGAAGTTCAACCTGCCACAGGAGCTGCTGAAAGAGTTCTACTCCACCATCATTGAATACATCCTCTGCACTTCAATAACTGTCTGGTTCAGCTCAGCTAAAAAATCTGACCTCAGAAGACTAGAGAGGGTAGTCCGGACTGCTAAGCGAATCATTGGTACAACCCTCCCCAGTCTCCAAGAACTGCACTCATCCAGAGTGAGCAAAAGGGCTGGCAAAATCACTTTGTACCCCTCACATCCAGCACACTCCCTCTCTGAACTGTTGCCGTCTGGTCGACGCTACAGAGCTCTAAGCACCAGAACGGCCTGGCACAGAAACAGTTTCTTTCCTCAGGCAATCCATCTCACGAACACTTGACAATAATCGTGGAACACTATTTATACACTTATACATCTAACACACATACTTAGTCTACATTTCAGATTGCACATAATATAACTGTACATACAACTGTCTATTGTTACATACCTGTACATACAATTGTCAATTTATATATTGTTATTCATTATTTACTTGTTCTATTTTTTTTATTAATTTTATTATCTGTGTTTTTCATTCATTGAGCTTTTCAGCATCATTACTCCAGTCTTCAGTGTCACATGATCCTTCAGAAGTCATTCTAATATGCTGATTTTGTGCTCAAGAAATATTTATCATCAATGTTAAAATTGCTTAACTTACTGAAACCTTGCTACATTTTTTTTATTCATTTTTGATATAGAAAAAAAAAAAAACAACAGCATTTATTTAAAATTTTATATGTATAATACAAGACCACTGTCACGATAAGCACACACAGGAATAGAGGAGACGAGGATAAACTTAACAAACAATCCTTTAATAATCCAAACTCAAAATCCAGGGAACACAGAACAGGCAGAGACACACAGGAACACGACATCGACGTTAATACCGGGCACACAAGACAGGGAAACACAGGGCTAAAATACACTAGGTGATTAACAAACACAGGTGGAATGAATATAATCAGGGAGAACTGAAACAGGTGGGACTAAATTTGACTAAACGAGAACAGGAAGGACCAAATATGGGCATACATGAGGGAAAACTAAGTCAAGGGGAGCACGAGACAAAAAAAACCACAAGACAAGACAGGACACAGGTCTGACAGTACTCCACCCTCCCGGAAGGCGCGTCCCCGCACCTCCTAACATCCAACTGGGAGGGGGTGAGTGGGCACTCTGGAGGCCCCTCAGGACAGACACAGGGGAGGCCTCCAGGACGCATCAGGGGACTACGGAGCCATGTCGGGGCAGGGAGCTCAGGAGGCCATGGCAGGCGGTCTTCATGGCTGTGGCCTCATCCTTCGCCCCGGCCTCTACGACCGGATCCTCTTAGCCCCCCCACCCAAAATAACTTGGGGAGAAATTAGGGCTAAACTCAGGAACATGAGCCCTCCGCGGGCAAAACTCAGGAACAAGAGCCCTCCATGGGCTAAACTCAGGAACAGGAGCCCTTCCTGGGCTAAGCTCGGACGCTGAGGCCCTGTCTGGGCATGACGGGAGAACAACAGCCCTCCTTGGGCTGGACGCGGAGTCGGGGGCCCTCTCAGGGTTACTCAGGAACCGCTTCCATATCAGCAACAGGAGAAGCAGGCTGCTTGGGAATGGCCTCCATGACTAGAGAAGCCGCCTGCCCCAGATGAGCATCCACGGACAAGACAAGACTGAAACTGTTCCTATGGACACGACAAGATTTTAAAATATGGCTTCAGGGGACATGACTTGACTCTGGTCAGGGGCTGGAGCCTGCACTGGACTCTTGGTCAGGACACTGGAGCGAACTTTGGAGCTGAAGTGAGCCGCAGCCGGCGGGCTTGAGTGAGCCGCGGCCGGTGGGCTGGAAAGAGCCACGACCGGCAGGCTTGACTTTGTAGCGGCCAGCAAACTTGACTGACGAGCAGCCGGCGGGCTTGGGATAGCCACAGCCGGCAGGCTGGACAGAGGAACAGTCGGCAAACTTGAATGACTCGCAGCCAGCAGAGTCGCAGCACTCACAGCGATCCTGCCGAACTCCCACACCGAATTTCAGCAGGCTAGGGCGGGATGACGAGCGGCGACTTCCATGCCGCGGGGGGAAAAAAAACAGAAAACAAAAAGACTTTCAAAACATGTCACACAAAACGGGGAGAATGGGCGCCACTTACTGTTTAGGTCCGATAAGCACACACACAAGGGAATTGAGGATAAACTTAACATAAACAATCCTTTAATAATCCAAACTCAAAATCCAGGGAACACAGAACAGGCAGAGGAACACGACATTGACATTAATACCGGACACACGATACAGGAAAACACAGGGCTAAAATACACTAGGTGATTAACAAACACAGGTGGAACAGAATGAACATATTCAGGAAGAACTGAAACAGGTGGGACTAAAATTAACTAAACGAGAACAGGAAACAGGGAGGACCAAATATGGGCATACATGAGGGAAAACTAAGTCAAGGGGAGCACGAGACAGAAAACCACAAGACAAGACAGGACACAGGTCTGACAACCACCTGTCTGAGTTTATATTGTGATAATGACAGCTAATTTTATATTATCCATTAATAGAGGTAAAAAAACACTAGAATGTGTCTCAAATTCACTGAGAGGACCTGCGAATTTGAACTACATTCGGGCATTTGGGCTGAATTTCCCAAGAAACTGATGACAATTGGTACAAATGAATAAAAGCCATGTATAAATAACAACAAGTCTCTGTGCAATGAGCAGCATTTTTGAGTGTGTCATTTTAATGAATGTTCCAGTAAAAAGATCAGCAGCCCAGCATCTCAGATTGGTACAACATAAAATATGAACAGGAAAACCCTTTGTATATGCTACATGACCCAGTATCCCATGCATAACGTTACCAAGAACACCAGAAATAAGGAACTGCGTGCTTCCACCTCCCTGATTTTTAGAACTGATGACTGAGAGTGCATGAAGAGTTCAGAGAACACAGAAAGGATCTGCTGGGTCTGAATGGATGTGCTAAGGGAAACTTCAATGTGCCTGAGATAGCTCCAGTTCTCCAGAGGAATACCATAAAACATGTAAACTGGGAGCATGGCGCATTGCATAACTGTATGCTACCTGTTACCTAGCAACTCCTCTGTGCACTAGTGGCTATGGCTCTGTATGTGCTACCCATTTCTCTCCATTTCAGAAAGCCAGGCCTTAGCACTGAATCCCCAACAACCTCCATTTCTGCTGCACGGCAGACCTTCAAGACGCCTTAGCGCTGCTAAATTACATCACAGTCATTTGTCTCATGCAGTGGAGACCCACTGAAAGCAGGAAACATGAGAGCAAATGCACAGATCACTATATAATATATTTAGCGAACAGTACTGAAAGAATTTGTTATTCAAATAAGAGACTTAAAGCTTCTCAAAGTGTTGTTTCAACACATTTGACCATACTTCAATTAATTCTTCAGATTTCTGCAGATTTTCCACACAATCATAAAATGTGAAAAAATCTAGAGGGTCTAGTCACTCTAGTGGGTCTGTTCATTATATAAAAACCCAAGTCACAAAATAACATGTAAGATCTGAACTGACTTCAAGTAACCATTTTAGCTAAGTTATATACAGTAAATACAGTATATCAGATTTCATAGATCATATAAAAGACTAAATTGTAATTCTTCTACAGTGCCATGAACAACAAAACCTCCACAAAGCTTCAACCTAACAACTTTACTGATCAACTTTACAAATTTACTTAAAGGTAAATAAAATAAATAGAATATACACACACACACACACACACATATATATATATATATATATATATATATATATATGTGTGTGTGTGTATATATGTATATATATATACTGTGTATATATATGAACAGTTCTTTCTGGTCCTCAAATCTGATTGGCTGATAATAGTGTCGATATTAGAGTCCAACAGAACTCCAACAGCCGTTTCACTGTTTGTATCACTTCACTTGCCGAAGTTGCCATATTTCTCACAGTGAGTGTCATGGTGGACGCTCAAATCCACTATAATTTTTAAAAAATTACTGTTTTGTGTCACAGAATGTAGTTTTAAGAGCATTTTATGCGTGAATCTACTTGTTTGGACTTCAAATATGTGGTTTGTTAATAAAGATAACGTTTATTTGAAAATTTGCTTTGATGTTTTTGGAGACGTAAGCTCCAGGGCGTCAGCGGTTGTTCAGTGCTCATAAACCTGCAGAGAGAGCACCTCATCTCAGCCAGATCTTCTGGAATTTCCCGCTGGCTCTGATAGTGGTTAAACATGAGATATATTTTGTTTTGGTCTAATTACTCTATTATTTGTTCCAGGGCAAATAGTTTTGGCAAAATCTCATCATGTTTACGTAACTTCAATGCCGTTTATCAGAGCACTGCCTTTGTACTTTTGACTGAGTTGCCCAGCAACTTTTATGATGGCTGTTGTTCTTTATTAAATATTATTATTCAATAAATAATATTTTATATAAATAATAGTATTTAGCATTGGTAAACTGTGTGTGTGTGTGTGTGTTCGTAATGGTGATTTTAGTTTCATTGTTCCTCCATTAGATGGCGACAAGAGACTGTTTTACAAGTCAGCAGTAAAGACTTTTAAATTGAAAACTTACTAAAGTTTTGTCACAGTTTTGAAAAAGGAAGTTATTTTTCTTTCAAAACCAGCTTGTACCCAGCCAGAAATCACCCTTAACAGATGAAAGGATAGTATGAGCCTATCGGACATTCAAACTAATTGTGAATATGATATTGATCTGAAGAGTGAATGCTGTATCAGATGCAGGTAATCACGATTACTCAGTCAATCTCTCTCTCATAATACTCTACTATACATAATACACAGCTTTTTTTAATGAAGTAACTCAGCATTCCTTAGTTACTAGTTCTAAAGTGACGTTTTGGAATTAGTAACGGAGGCTTGGGCTCAGCTGTTAAACTGTAAATTTTAGATTTGAATCCATGGTGGAAGGAAATAGTTCACACAGAAGAGGGCTTTTAAAGATACTCAGTTGTTTTATGTATTTACACACTTGTGCCATCGAACTGTTGCATAAACGCAATATCACACTTATAGAATATCACACTTGTACTCGTTTCATATTGCTCATACATACACACACTACCAGTCAGAAGTTTTTGAACAGTAAGATTTTTGAAGTTTTTTAAAGAATTCTCTTCTGCTCCCCAAGCCTGTATTTATTTCATCCAAAGTACAGCAAAAGCAGATTAATTGTGAAATATTTATACTATTTAAAGGGGTCATCGGATGCAAAATTCACTTTTACATGTTGTTTGAACATAAATGTGTGTTGGCAGTGTGTGTACACATCCTATAATGATAAAAATCCACCAAGTGCTTTTTAAATCCCCAATAAAACACTTTCTCAAATCAGGCTGCTCTGAGATTCTTGGCAGAGTGACGTAGTTCTGCATAGGCCCCTCCCACGACTATTGACTGACACGGTTGTTTTAACATAGACCCACCCTGAGTGAGCTGGAAACTATCCGCTATTGTTTCGAAGCCGGAGCAAGGGTAGACAAGATTGTCTCCTAAGCGATTGAGGTATATTGTTGTTGGATGTAATCATGAGCATTGCAATCTTCATTTACTCCAGACATCTGAGCCACTGAAGACGCAGTGGATTATGTTTGTTTTTGAAGGCAATGAGCCCCCCGATCTACCTTAATGCTTTCCTGTTTGCGATAGTCATTCGTGATCCAGCTTCACCTACAGAAGTGATTATAAGGTTTTTTATGAATCTTTGCAAGTTGCTTTTCCTAATAATGTGCAAGGGGTGGGGTGAGCAGAGCTCATTAGCATTTAAAGGGACATGCACCGAAACAGGTCACGGTGAACAGAGCTGTTTTTGACAAGGTAAAAAGGGTTTTACACTTCCATTGAGAAATTTTAACCAAAGTATGTTATAGAGTTTTTATTAAGACCCTAAAGAATCATATCAGCTTGTGGAAAATGGGCATCCGACGACCCCTTTAAAATAACTGCTTTCTATTTGAATATATTTTAAAATGTATGATACGGAATGATAGAAATTAATACTTTTATTTAGCAAGGATGCTTTAAATTGATCAAAAATGATGATAAAGACATTTATAATGTTACATTTTTTTTTAATTTCAGATAAATGCTGTTCTTCTGAACTTTCTTTTCATTGAAGAAACCTGAAAATATCTACTCAGCTGTTTTCAACATAATAATAATAAATGTTTTTGAGCAGCAAATCAGAATATTAGAATGATTTCTGAAGGATCATGTACCTGGAGTAGTGATGCTAAAAATTCAGCTTTGAAATCACAGGAATAAATTACATTTTAAAATATATTCAAATAGAAAACAGTTATTTTGAATAGTAAAAATATTTAGTTTTTGCTGTACTTTGGATGAAATAAATGCAGGCTTGGTGAGCAGAAGAGACTTCTTTAAAATACATAAAAAATATTACAGTTATTTTATTTACCTTTAAGTAAATGTGTGTGTGTGTGTGTGTGTGTGTGTGTGTATATATATATATATATATATATATATATATAATATTTTTAAAAAGCCCAATTTCACAGTTCTCAAATTCATTTATATATAACATTCAATAAAGCTTGACTGAGAGCGAGAGTACCTAAAGTGGGCGGGGCTTAACAAACAGTCAATTGTTGTTGGTCTCAGGTGCATTTAGGGATTGATCTCATTGACATACCAGTTTCCTGCACCATGCAGTGAATAATTGGAATGAAGGCTGAAAGTCTGTGGTTGACATGAAATCACTCAGAACCCATTTTCAAGATGTTCACAGACTGGGACCTTATGTTTTGATTGTAGACATTTTATGAAGCGCAGTACCGTATACTTGTTCAATAACTCTAATCCAATAACTTGTTCAATAACTAAGTCTAATTCACAGATCTCAACCAAAAACAAATCTGCAAACCTTAATAAATTCCCATCTTCCATTCTTTAAGCATCCAGTGCCTATTCCAGAGCAACGTTGCCCAGCTGATGTCTTGGAAAAATTATTAAAAATGATTAATTATTAAAAAACTGATGCATGGGGGGGAAAAAAAACATGGCAATTATATTCTTTAAAGCCTTTTAAATTGCCCATATATGTTCATCCTGTCATGCTGATGTTTTAAACACGTCATATTGTTGAAATTCTCACGGTTGAAGTATGTTGGTTCTTTTACCTTTTCCTTTCTATGAGCAAGGTCAAGACTCTGCTAAACCAAAGCTTCCTTCATTCTTTCAACTTACAGCTGAGTCATGTATATTCACACTTAACTGACTCATATATGATTTTTAGCGTGTATATACACATGCACTCGCACACACAATAAACATCAATGTGTAATCAATCGAGTGCTTTAGAGAATATATGAAGAACAATGTTAAAAATGTTTGCATAAAAAGTTCACAAAACCCATTAATTACAGGATAAACCACCAAATGTGCTTCAAGCCTACAAATGAGAAAACTGCAACTATTACAAAATCAGATAATGGAGCATAAGTTGCTTCAAATAATGTATATGACATTCAAAAATGATCGTTGTTATCTTTAAGCAGTGTGCATAAACAAAAATAAGGAACTGTAAATAACACATTATGAAAGTTGCTGTATAATGTATGAGTTCAGACAGGTCCTTTCACATTCATTCATCAGACAGCCAGATATCCCTAATCTGCAACCTGTTACCTGTCACATCTGCCTTTGCTAAATGAAGTGAACCACAGCTTTGGGAAAGGAAATGGCCTGTAAAGGAATAAAAGTGTACTACCATGACTGTTACAAGTCAAATCCTTAATGCACACCCTTAGCAAGATGTATGCTCTATTTTTTGCATCGTTCTTCATGTTCCCACACCTCTGTAAAGGACAAATTTTATTATGTCAGTCTTGAGCACTAATGCAAGTGCAATCTGCAAGCAGACCAAAATAGCAAGCATCAGTAAGTCTACATGCACAGGCTCATTCTGTTGAGCTGCAAAAATGCAGCTGTTCCCAAAAGAGAGATGAGTGTTTTGCTATAAATGGGCCCTGACCCCTCAGAGGTACTGAACAGAACAAATTTAGCCCAAACAGCGTTAGCATTAATGAAGGAGGCGCAACGCACTGCTACATGCTCCCGCAACACACACACACCATCCCTCCAACCACTCTTTTTCTCATGCAAATAGGAGTTGCCATAGGAACCATGGGCTAAAATGCAGATATATTAAAGTAGGGCCAATAAATGAATGGTACAGCAGAGTGATTGGTATGTAAATACAATAACAATGAAAGGAAAGGTAGCGGGATGGTTTTCAATAAAACACAAATTTGTGTTGAATACGCCAATACGCACATTGCCTAAAAGCACCTTTGTGCTGAGTAAGTGCTTTTTTAGATTAGTGAATAACATCTAGGAACACTGCAAAAAAAAAAAAAAAACTAAATTTGATTAGAAATTAAAATGGATGTGGGGACCGGTCAGCAAATTATAATCTGTGCATCCCACACCAAATTGGGCTGATTTTATTTCTAAAAAAGGAAGTAAATATTACACCTGTCTAGCACCAAACTCTAGATTAAATAGAGCGTCCCACTTTTTTGCTCCTGTTTCTGTGAGTTGGCACACCTGGAGAAAGAGAAGAACAGTATAATGCTAAATATGAATATGGAGCAAACACTACATTAAGATCATAAGAGGTTACAAGAATCTCATTAGGTCCACAGACTTTAGGTAAGATCTAATGAAGGACCTGGAATAAACAGTGGTGATGTAGGGATTTAACATGCTTTAATCCATGACCATGGATCTTTTTTCTTGAAATAAAAAAAGTACAGCTTTTTATTTGACAACTGCAGCTCCAAAGTCTGAAGTACAATAAACAAAAAAAATAAATAAATGTATAACGAAGGCATTTCTCTTTCAGATCAGTTCAAAAGCCCATGGTTCAAATGATCATTGCGTGTTTTCCGCATTGTAAAGGAAGTAGCAACAGATATTTTATTCTGTATTATGACATATATCTGAGTGAAAAAGATTATTGAAAAAGGAAAGAAATGTAGGGCAGGACTAAAAGAATCACTCACAATAAGATTAATAACATACATTTATACAACAGATTTTTTTTTTTAAAGATTAAAGTCTTTATTTTTGGTTAACCCTTTCCCTTTAAGACCCTGACATTTTTTAATTATGAAATCATCGAAATCACATGAAAAAAGGAAGTGTGCTTACTCAAGACGCATTAATTGCAATAGACATTACTATGTAATTCACTATCTGCTCCATTAAATCTATAAATAAGTGTACGTGGAAGACATCTATATTGAAGAAAGCATCTATATTGGCTGCTCTGCTCAAGGCAAGTATTAGCAGTAAAGCAGGCATCTTACATTATTTCCATTCCGGTGAAAACCCAAAAGCTTGCCAGTGTGAAATTATTTATGCAAATGAGTTACACTGAATGAGGTTACAGTGTGCATGCCTAATATAAAGGGGGAAGTGTGCGTGACTCTGTCAAACACTGAGTCGTTGATTGTTAGGTAACGTCGTTCTAACTACGCTCTGTTCTTTAGAGGATGACAGACATGCACAGCATCAAACTCCATGCCGCATCCTGCTTTGTCAGCACAGGGACAGCTGTTCACAGGAAGGTCTTGTTGAATTGCGGTCCTTACACACAGAGATGAGCACTGCAGGCTGAAGACACAGCCAGGCAGGTTTAACCAAGGTGAAACATCTTCAGCTATGTCAGTTTCCATCACTGGCTAGTAGTAGTAGTCGTGCTTGTAAAACAAAGAACTGATGCAGCTTTTCTGATATTTTCTTTCAGGATCACCTGATAAACCGTCCTAACTTCTGTACGCTTCGGATTGCCATGTAGTTGCAGTGATTAAGTGGCTGCTGCTGATTATTAAAGGTGCACTCTGTAAGTTTTTGTTTACATTTTACTGGATTTTATACTGACACCTATAGGTTCACACTGTTTTTGCTCCTTTTTGTCAATATTTATCATTTATTTCATGCACGCATCTATAAAGTCCACATTCTTGGACTCCGTCCCAACAAATTTTGTGCGTTGTTAGGGGTTTGTGCTGGTGCGCAGTATGTCGCGAGTTCTCTCCCTCTATAATGCAGTGCTGCTGTCTTAGACTGAGACATTTGGTGGTGTGCTGGCCGTGGCCAACACTTGACGTCCTGCCGTTTGTCCTCACTCTGAGCTGTGGGTCATCACTTCAACATGGACCGCTTGAGTGGACATTTTATTTTTCCACTCGTACTGATTCTTTTTGGACTGTCTAGTGGATCACGGACATGCTTGTCACCATTAACTTAAATGTTTATAGTTTATAAACACAAAAGGGTTTTAAAAAATAAAAAGATTAATATTAATATAGTACTATTATTGTTATTATTAGTAAACAGGTCCAATAGAGTTAAACAGTTGTGTTTCTGAAGCAAAACAACACATTCATTTTCTCCATTGGGGAACTGATTTAATGATAACTTATAAACCTTTGAAGACAGATTGACTGTGCGCTACGAGGTTGTTGATTATTTTTGTTGAAGCTATTAGCCCACATCACATATAACTACATTACCTATGATTCTGCAAAAAAAAAAAAAGACCGATCAGAAAATCACAATAAGGAGGACATAATTGAGTCTTCTCTCCACACTCTCAAATGACTTAATATCTTTAAATCAGTGGTTTTATATTTATCTATTGTTTTGATATATGCCACTTGCAATGCTTCATGGAATTGTACTTCCTTCTCTCATTAAAGCCCTTAAGTTTTGTACGTTTGTCTTTTTGTCCGACTTTTGCATCAAATTACGGTTTGTGTGAGCTGGTTGGTCAGGTTTAAGGCTTTTAACAAATATTTGTAAAAACAAAACCTATCCAAAAAAAAAAAGTAAAAAAAAAAGTGGGTGGGCACTGTTGCATTCTATTGCATGACACTGTTGGTCATGTGATCTCAACATGGTGGTCTCCATCAGAAGACCATACGATCCATGTACAATAAAGCAGCTTTTCTTATGTAAGTGATGACAAATAACCTTTTAATCATATTTATACATATCAGAAACTTCTCTCTAACACATTTTAAGAAGTAAAAAACAAAACAAAACTGAGTGCACCTTCAATTTAGGCTACGTCATCTACACATTTTTATAGAAGCATAAGCTATTTTCTGGTCAAAATGATAATAGCCTACATATTCACTCTGAACTCAAACAAGGTTGGCACAAACCACATAACACTGTTATAACTATGTTTCAGTGACAATAAACAGACACACTACTTTGAAATGGCTGAAAAAAGGATAATATGACATCTTTGAAGGTGCCACAAGGTTTAGCCTAATCAGCAGCATCTCTGTGTTGGATCACAATAACACGAGTAAAGAACATTAAATGCTGCACAACACCTTTTCAGACGCCCAAACAGTGTCTTGTGAACATAAAGTTCAGTTTTGGGAACGATTTGTTATTAAACACGTTGTGAAGACGCAGTTGCCAAGGTAGGATGCTATTAATATCAGCGCGGGAATTAAATCAATACGTCAAACAGACTGCGATTCTACGCCAGTTTTCCGCATGATGGCGACTCTGAGGTTTATAAAGTGCTTCTCTGGCGTCATTTTCTCTCTTGAGTGAGGCAGAGAGCGGAACAGTCGAAACTTAAATGTCTCTGAGGAAAAACGCTGATAAATAACATCTTTTTTTTCCCTGGAAAGCTAAACGGATATCAAACCATGAAAGACACTGAACTTAAATCGGTAAACTGTTGACTGCCGTTAGCGTGAGACTGACAAACAAGTTTCTGCATAAACCGCTGTAGAACTGAAATAATTATGTCATTCCCTCTCCTTAGTGTTGTTATATATTCTGTGATAGACAAAGGGAAATGCTTTGGCGTAATGTTAGGGAGTCGCAGCATCACTCTCCATTCGCTTTCATTGCATCTTGTTTCATAAGATGAAAGTGAATAGTGACTGAAACTGTCTTTCTTTTTGAGTTCCACAGACGATAAAGTCATACAGGTTTGAAACAACATGAGGTTGAGTAGGCTACAAAACAGTATTTTGCATGTTTGGATGAACTGTAGCCTACTTTAATCACAAAGAACATAAACGTATAGGCTAGCTAATATTTGTAATACATTTCTAATTTATGTAACCACAAGGAATCTATCTATTAATAAGTAGGCTATACGCATATTATGAAACCTATCCGATGGTTTTTAACACAGTATTGTCATCTCGCAGAAAAAAAGTAGACGTGATAAACCCTTTTAAACAAACACACGGAATATCAGATGCAAAAATCTCCGAGCACTGAGCAAAGCAGCAGATGCCTGGTGGTAAAATTGTTGGTTGTCTCGACGAGCGCATGCTCATCATCTTTACGCATAAAACAAACCCCCCATGCTGGCTGGAAACACAAGGACCGGTTTTAGTTGCTTTACCCCAAAAGTAACTCTATTCTAAGGCTCTGCATCAGCATTACAGAAGTATGAAGCAAAGTTGTCGTTCCGTTTGTTTCGTACCTGTTTTTCTAAGCACTCCTTGGCTGACAGTGAAGGTTTGGGTGAGGGCGCCCTGTCACACACACATCCCTCCAACAGGTATAATCCCGAGGGTCGCGAACTGGACTCGCTCTCAAAATAAAAAAGCATATTTTGCAACAGAGCAAACCACTTGGTGTGCCATTTTGTGTTGTCGGAGCTCTTTTTGCTTAAGCAGCCTCGCCTCGTGCCATCTTTCTTTGCCAAAAGACCCAGGTAGGTGACATGACCATCATTAAGTCGAATTCCCTTCTGCATTTTTGTGAAGAAGATGCTGGTTTTGGGGGGAAAGGCTTGTTTCGGTCCTTACATCTTCTTAGCGCCAGATCCCCGAGCAGACGGGCACTTTCTGGATTAGAAACGAAGCCTGGCACGTTCTGCCGATCCACTGCAATCACCGCCTTGGCATGAAGTAGGGAAGAAGCGCAGAGAAAAACGAAGAATGCCAAACTCTACCATCGTAATGTTGTCGAATGCGTTCAGGCTTTGGAAAAAGACACAGAAATGCCTCCCGTTGCCTCTTCTGTGACGCAGTGAGCGGGGAGAATTAGGCTACAGTGTATGCGAGTGATGGTTTGTCGCGTTCTCACGTGAAAATCTCTATAAACCAGTGCGCGCGCTCACTGCTGAATGAGGCAGTGGCGTCACGTGACCAGCTTTCAGAACCTCGGACAGAGAGACAAACGTACTTTTACAGTCACTTGAGTTCATTTTAGATCTGTTGCACAGATGATGACATATTGCTTCATGTGAGGAAAAACCATCTCGAACCTGTATTGCATTTAAATTTGTTACCAGTTACACTAAACGTATACATAGCTAATCTGCATCTGAAGTGGCACATAAACCATAAACGGTGCGTTTCAATGCTAAATAGAGGCGCATAATATAGCCATTTAAAATTTTAAAGGCAGAAATAACGCTACGAAAAGTAATGTTAGGAGAGGCTGTGCTAAATTGCGGTAATATAGTCACTGTTATGATCTTCATTAGGCACTGCAGAAAAATTCTTAGACATGCATTCACAATAAAGTAGCCTATCTTGAGTGCCGTATTGTTTTTTAATATAAAACCCCTACACAATAAAAATATTTAGGACCAGATTTTGCATTGAAAAGTCATCTATATAAGCAAAAAGTGGCATATACTTTGGCTAGAATGGTCCCTCAAATAAAAAACGTTAATACTCAACAAATTATTGCTAACAGGTGTTTTACTATTACCACCGCTGTATACTGACTAATCAGAAGCAAGCTCAAGAACTGGTTGAAACTATAAATATAGACACATGAATATATAAAAATGCTCCTCAAGGGTCTTTTTTTCGGAAAGGAAGGTTTACGTTTCAATAAAATCAATTGAAACTGCTTTCAAAAGCATTATTGCCATAGGCATTAAGCTCACTAAACATGCTTATCACACGTTCAGAGGTATTATTGTTCCTTAAGGTAGCTCTAAATTGTTTCATGTCTTGTCCGACCAATGCATTTATCTGTAATCAATTGTGTGAATGATCATTAGGTCGATTGGCAGTAAATCATGCAGGGCTTTGTGTTTGCTTTGTTAATCAAAGGAGCATTTGCAATGAGAGGTACACTTCCTGTCGCCCTGCAGGAAAGCTTGTTTTGCATCCCTAAGTGTTGCTGCACTTTCAGTGCTCCCTACGAAGATTTCTAAGAAAAACATTTGTCTTTGACGATTCTTGTAAAATACTAATTTTTTATCAACAGTTTACGGAAGGGCTTAAACCAGCACTTAGTGTCCACACTCAAACCTCACAATAGATGACGGCTGTAATCAGCCATTTGTGCTCAAACGCAGCAGATCCTTGCACATCTCTGTCATTTCCTCTTCTTTATATCCTGTGATTGTTGACAACATGACTGTGATTCACCACCATAAGCAGAAAAAAAGAAATCTACCAAGGTCATGTTCGTAATGCATCCATTCAGCCCTTTCCTGTAAAGATATATGACTCCTGACTTCCTTATATATTAAAGGTGATGTCAGCGATTTCAACGAATACCATGCATAAAATGTCTCTACCTGACAGATCACTGAAACAGGTGAGAGAATCACTTTTTGTGTGGTGTCTTAAGTCTCACCCAATCTATTTTCTAGATGCATCTTATTGTGAACAATTTATCCATGCATTTGTTTATTATGAGCCTGTAATTTTTATCTATCTTCTGGTGAAATTAGACTTTTTTTCCTGCAAAGTACTATGCCTGATTTGTCCAGTCATTTCATCTGCTTAAACCTGATACTTTCTTAAAAGTTTCCTCCATGATCCAACCATCAATGGATAGAACCAAGATCAATGATCAAGATCATACATTTTTTCTTTTTCGTTAATCTATTTCACAATAAAGGGCTGTGAAATAGGCAGTAATACATCCAAACCTGTGGTTCTCCATCTGCGTGCTTTATCTTGTGTTGAATGATTCATTCTCCATTCTAAAAAAAGATCTGAAATATTAGGTTAAGATTATCATGCAGATTCATCCAGAGTTAATGGGGTAATTTAATTACAATCATAAAGTTTCTAATTGTAATTAACAGGAATTTTCTCGCTGTTTGTCTGCAGAACTGAGTTGGGTGTTGGATGAAGAAAGTAAAGGTCAGTGCACACTGGATCGAATTCAGGAGAATACTATAGGCATCAGACACACTGATGGTCCAAGTCATCCTTACCATCCACCTCTACTGATAGCTCACTGAATTAAACAGCTCACCGTTTTCATTGGCAATCAATTGGGGAACCAATTATCTGGGCTCGTCAGGACCTGTGACGTGCCATCGTGTGATGCTCCTTTTTTTCGGTGCTAATGTGGCTGAACAATAAAACATGTTCTAGCACACAGGCAATATGCTCTTTTAAGCACCCAATTTGTTTAAAAGGCCCAGTTTATAATCTGGCTCTGTCAGTCTGCTGGCTACTTCACGGATGAGATTCATTTATGACTTTATCATTGTTGTTATCTGCTCTTCCTCAGAACTACACACTCTTAAATCCTCAAGGTCCGCCGTGACAGCTATTTGAATACATAAAGACTTCTCCCTTGATAAGATATTTAATTTGGAATTAACATTAACATGGATTACTTACTTGGTTACAGATGAAAATAAAAGCTGATATTGAGACATCATTTATATATCTCTGGGTGTGATTTTAAATAGTTGTCACTGTCATTGCTGATTGCCATCTGCTCACGTCATCTTTTGAATTCATTTGCATAGATGCACATGCAAGGAAAGATAACACTGAGTACTGTCCAGTTGCCTGGAACACGTTCAGTACTTGTGTGTGGATTGGAGGGTCCTTGAGTTTCGAAAGCTCTGCTCTTTTCATGCACGCAGTTATGTGAACGTGTTTCATCAGGCTTTTCTCTTTTACATCGATGAAGGGAGTAAAAGCAACAGTTTTGTCTGCGGCAATCTGAATCAGCATTCTCTGGCAGCAACTGCTGACAGTGTGGCTCAGAGACAGAAAAAAATTGCATTAAAACTCCTTGTCTCCTCTGCTCACCTGTTTTCCCCAGCACATTTTCTGTGTCCCCACCACAGCACCTTTCAACGAGGAAAGACACGTATGTAAGAGGTAGAGGTAAGACTGAAATGCAACATTACTAGACATTTTGAAAAAAAAAAAAAAATCTTAAGCTTAATGTTAAGAAACAATTCACCCAAAAATGAAAATTTGCTTAAAATTTAATCATTCTAAGTCTAAAGCCATAAGTGAGTTCATTGTTTGTTCATTGGAACAGATCTGGAGAAATTTAGCATTACATCATTAACTAACCAATGGATCCTCTGCAGTGAATGGGTCCAAACAGCTGATAAAAACATCACAATAATACAAGTCATCAAAATGAACCTAATCCATAAATTAACATCTTGTGAAGTGAAAAGTTGCATGTTTTGTAATAAACAAATCCATCATTACGATGTTTTTAACTTCAAACTGTTGCTTCTGGCTAAAAACATGCCTTCTATCAATAATTCTGCTTCCTCCACTGAAAAAGTAATCTTGTCTGAACGAGGAAAGTTGCACTGCACTTGTTAAAAACATTTCTAAACAAATATGTTGATGGATTTTGATATGAGATGACAACAGATGATGGACTTCTTCATTGGATGTACTGACGGCACCCATTTTCAGCAAATTAATTTTTGGGTTAACGATTCCTTTTAAGGAGAAGTGTGCCATTTCTATGTCCCTATCAGTAAAAATAATAGTAAAATATTGACTGTTGTCAGACTGGTTTTCCAAACACTCCCCTTAACTGTCATTTGAAAATTAAACAGGTAGTCCCACCCCCAAGCAAACAATAAAACAGAACTTGCAAGTTTCTGAACATGGTTTATGTTTTCAAAGCATATATACATTAAACCTTCACCTTAGTACTGAAAGATTCCTAATGATCATCAAAAGTAACGGCTGAAGATAAAGTGTCCCCTCCACCCTGTGCTCTGAGTTGGAGACTGGTCTACCCCTAATTACATGATCCACTAGGCTTCTAATTCACCGTGCTCCTCTTAGACGACATTTACTAATTACTCCCTCCTTTTTTTAGCAGCAGCTTCCTCGCTCTTATCAAGCCTTCCCTTGTTTCTCATTGTCTGCTCCCTGTGCATGCTCACAAGGGCTGAAGACGCTACCATAGGCTCCACCTATCAGAGACGAAGGAGCATGTGGGCTGTTCCATCAAAGCCATTAGAAAAACATCACACTTGTAGCTTAGCTGTTGATCATTTTGTACTAGTGAAATTAAAATGTTCCTCTATATATACAGTATATGCTGTGTGTTAAGTCAGTGTAAGGGTTTTTTAATCACAATTTGGTTCTTGTTTATGTTGTAGCAACAAGAAGCAAATTAAAGAAATGAAAACTGATTGAAAAAAAAAAAAAAAATTCTGCCATCATTTACTCACACTCATATCATTCCAAACCTGTAAGACTTTTTTCTTCTGTGGAACACATAATAAAATATTTTGAGTCAATGATCACCAAAACGGTTTGTTTACCAACATTCTTCACTAAGTCATACAAGTTTGGAACGATGATTAAATCTAAAATGTGTTCAGGCCATTAAACATATGGCTTTATTGCATATACAACTTCTTAAGCCAGCAAATATCAATTCAACAAAGTGTCTGGTTCACACATGGTCCAACCCTAAGTGGACAAATGCTGTCCCATTTTATGAGTGAAAATGCCTTTTGATGGCTGTCATAGAGTGGAAAATCTTTGTTGCATGAATAAAAACATGTAACCAATATTAAGCCTGCTTTAAAAACAGGGATCAAACCATGGAACATGATGCATTGTCTGCCAGTTAAAAGCCTTAGTCCCATGGTGTTTACTCTTACTTGAAAGACGAGAACATGACTGTTTATCATCAAAGATGAACATTAGTGATATGATGCATGCAGATATGGATAATTTCATTATGTGTTTAAGAATGAGTAAAAGTCAACAATCTAAGCAGGGTCGTAACCACATGACCCTGAGGACAAGTCCCCCTCCCCAATATTTGGTAGTGCGCTGCGCTCTGATGGTTGTTCACTGTAAAAAGTGATCAGTTGTCTTACTTTAAAAAATTGAGGAAACTCGTTGCCTTAAAATTATTAAGTAAATATTTTGAAATACTTTAAGTGAACTTGACAATTGTGAGTTACACTGACAAATAACAGTTTGAAAATATGTTGTGTTCACTTTTTATTTCAAGTTGGACTAACTTAAATTTATTACATTTAAATTACTTAAAAGTGTGAATCTACTTAATTTAAAACTATTAAGTTAATCTAAGTTCTGTCTACTTAGTTAAATTGAGGAAACCTTGAAAAAAATAAGTAACCACAACTTAACATGTCTAATTACAATTCACTTGTGACTGATTTGATCTTATTTGATCAATTTCTTTACATTTGAAAATTGTAGGCTTAAAGAAAGTGCTCAACAATGTCAAAATAGCTGAGATGGCCAATCAAATGAAAGAAAGTGGGTTTTACTGTTCAAATAATTCCAGCATGACACTTCATTTTTAATAAGAGAAGGGTGAGGTAAGGTATAGCTAAACATTTAATAATTGACAACTACAGTTTCACAATAGAAATGTTAAATGACCAAAGGTAATATCTGGTTATGCAAAATATATTTTTTTCAACCTGGTCTCATGGCATAAATGTACCTGGGTGCACTTTTTAGCGAGACCGTTTTTTACGTACCTTACTGCACGTTTCGCCGCAGTTTCAAAGAGAAATGTCCACTGAGTGGCGTTAAAACATGGGTTCAATAAGTAAACCCTGGCACGTTTTTATTACGTTGATATAGGTACATATTGCGGCGGTTCACAATTCAAATATCTGGGGCCCATCGCTAAAAATGTATGCTCTATCGTGTTGGAAATATGCCCTACATCAAACCCAACCCTAAACCTACCCGATAGTGTTGACAAATGCAAAACTGGTATAAAAACGCATTTGTTGATGCAACCATGCTATTTGAACTTTCTTATATGCAGATTTGAACTGTTTTGTCGAACCATAGTTACACAGGATTCAAACCGGAGCTCCTCACCTCTCAAGTACGCCTTCGATACCAAACAAACCTAGCGTCTATGAAAACCCATAGATATGAAGCTGGATATGTGTGATGCTAACGTTCAAAAGCATCAGTTTTCAAATTTTTTTTTTTTTTTAATTTAGCTGTATCATTCCTAATTGAACTTGACAAGACAAGAACCATTATGAGTCATTTTCAACAAAAGATTAATAATAAATACTGTATGTGCACATTGTGACTGAATTGAATGAACTTTCAATAAAATAAAAATATTATTTGCAAATAGTTAAAATGCTTACAAAGAATTCTAGTTATTATGAATACATTCTAATACTTTTATTTATTTTATTTTATTTTTTTAATCATTTAAAATCTTTAATTCTTTTAAATAAAAAGGAAAATGTCATTGGTGAAAACTCAGCCCAATAACACCCAGTGTTCAGTGGTTACGGTCTTGAGTCTATTATACACTGACACAACAGATACCAAATGGATAGGGTCAAAATGGAAACTCAGGACTAAACAGAGAACAACATGGTCAAAATGATCAACTCATGTTCCAGCTCTCACAGACACAGTCAAATTATGTAAAGATGCTCATTTTTGGCATCGGTGCATCAGCCAGCATCAGAACTCCAGCTTTGAGTGGGTTTATCGACTGAAAGTGGAGGCTTTTCAGGTTAATGAAAGTTTAACCTGAAAAGGAGATATTTAATCTCAATAGTGTCCTGTCATTAATGCTTGATAAAACGGTTTGTGGGTTTTGCTATCAGCTTTAGTGAGTTAAAAATAGTAATACTGAGGAGGAAAATACACATTACTTATTCATCAGGGGGTGAAGGCCAGTGGAATACAGCTTGAACGAGATAATCATTTTAACATACCAATGCCGTTACTAATGAAGCTCTTCCTATTCTGACTGCATTTATAGATTATTTGTGACGGGTGGTGAGTGACCAGCCTGCAGGAAGTATTCGACCTCATATTGTGGTCTACTGAATGGGTTGATGATGCTCTTGGATTCTTCCTTGAATACATCTTGGCATCTCTTTCTTCTGGCCTATGGCAGGACTTGCTGCTTCCTCTTAACAGAGGCTGATTTTCCTCAGTCAGGACCCATTAGTTGGCCTGCCAGTCAAAGGGGTTTGGAGGGGGGAGTTTGCATGGACCCCAGAGAGGCTGGCCTGATGTTTCCCCTACACATGCCTGTTATCATTGGGCATGGATAATAAAAGGGCTCTGCAGTAACCTCTGTATTTCCCCCCACACTGTCAACATCATTACCAGCTTTTCCAGGACAGTTTGACTGACGCACCAGTCATGTCCAATAGATGACCAGATTCTGTGGCTTGTCAGCTTGTGATATCAAGGTTTGCGTCTTTCAGAGACAACAACCATTATTAGTTGCACAACATACAATGATTTTCTGTGAGTGAAGGATGCAAAACAATAAGAAAGGTTGCGGAACAGATCTTTGATGCCAAATAAAGCTAGCGAACAGGCAGAAAGTTTGGCGTTTTACCCATCAGCATGAGTGGGCCAACCAGAGAAGAAATACAGTGTGATTTCATCTTGGGTATGAATGCCCAACTAGGTGAACTATGTATGAAACTATGTATTGCACTTTAAATTCCCTTGAATTTTATTGACATAAAATGTAAAATATATTTTGAAAAAAAAAAAAAAAAAAGCATTTGTACAGGAGGAATCCATTTTAAAGAATTAAACCAATAATAATAATGACTGAAAGAAAAATAAATCAATATTACTAGTAATAATAAACATGCATATTATTATTATTAATATTTCTTTTATTAATTGTTTAATTATTATTATTAATATAACAACAACAATGACATTTCTTTTCTTCTTCTACTTATTATTATTAATAATCAATTAAAATGTTAAATGTTAAAATGTAAAAAATGTAATGAATTAATACTTGCTAATAAATGATGGCATTTATTTCTTCTTCTTAACAATGTAAAACTTGTTTTATTTATAATTGTTATTATTAACTGAATAATAATAATGATTATTATTATTATTATTATTATTTATTATATATATTTATTTATTAACTACAATTTACAAAATGGTCACTTTTAAGTATTATTATTAATTAAATATAATAACAATAATAATAATAACAACGGTTATTGTTATTATTACTATTAATAATAATAATAATAATAAATTATAAACAAAATAACAAAAAGTAGAATAACAATAACAACATAAACAATTCACATATTACTAATAGGTTGAGAGATACTATTAAAACAAAATAATGATAATAATGATAATGATAATGATAATGATAATGATAATAATAATAATAATAATAATATGATGATGATGATGATAATAATAAAGTACACAAACGTTGACCCAAAAGAGAAATAATTTCAGGTTGTAAGTAAGTTAACTAAAGAAGGAAATTCATTTTGTTGATTGCAATAATATCTACGACAATTAATTGTCAGCCAAAAGTTTATGATTGTGACACCTCTAGTGAGAACCTTTCAAATACACACCAGTCATTTTAAGTGAACAAAACCGTGACTGATCAGATGCTACATTAAATTGTCTGACACACTCACACAGTCCCAGACTCTTCACCTGTACCTGTGGTCGATATTTGTAGTTTTCCTCTCAAGCAAAGCTCAATTCCGTATGGTGCTTTCTATTCAGCCTGTGTTCAGGATCTAAGCGCATGCATTGATTCTATTTCAGTGAGCTTGTGGAACACTGAGTACTGTCGGAAGGGTGCTATTTTAAGAACTTAGTATGAATTATGGAGCAAAGTGCTATGCAATGTGCATCTCTGTGGCAGCGACCCTGAGAGCCCAGGCGTCTGTGGAAATGGCGGTGGTCGTGAGCGTGGACCGTGTCCTGCTCCCAGTGTGTCTGGATCGTGAGACTGTGTTGTGTGTTGTGATGTAGGAAGATGGCAGTGGTCCATCTTATGGTCTTGGCCCAGGGCAGTGTGCTCAGTGCTGGGTACTGCCTGCAGGGTCGCCACCTGGCCGGTGCTTTCTCCAGTTAGGAAGTGTTGCTCAGAGAGGCTGGACAGCATGACCATAATTGAATTTCACACATACCACAGTGTACAGGACTAAACAGTACTGTGTGTATTTTACTCTGTAATATTTGAACAAAATCTGCATGTCTGGTTTTGTGGGGAAATTTGATTGTGCGAGAAACTTTAAAGGAATTGTTCACCCCAAAGTAAAAAAAAAAATAAAAACTGCTGAAAATTTACCCTCAGGCTATCCAAAATGTAGATGAGTTTGTTTACTCATCAGACAGATTTGGAGAATCTATCATTACATCACTTGCTCACCAATGGATCCTCTGCAGTGAATGGGTGCCATCAGAATGAGAGTCCAAACAGCAGATAAAAACATCACAATAACCCAAACGACTCCAGTCCATCAATTAACACATTGTGAAGAGAAAATCCATATGTTTGAAACAAATCCATCAAGGCGTTATAACTTTAGTTATTTAGATGAAAAAAATCAATTTTCTGTTGTTCTATCACATCAAAATCCACCAACATATTTGTTTAGAATCGTTTTAGATTGTTTTCACTTATAAATTCCACTTATTTCACATAATCTGTGCATATTTCTCTCCTGATTATTGAGTATTTTATCCAGAAACAAGTTAAAAACATCTTATTAATTGATTTTTTTTTTTTTTTTACAAACAAGTATAGCTTTTCATTTCACAAGATATTAATTGATGGACAGGAGTCATGGATTACTTAGATTATTATGATGTTTTTATTAGCTCTCATTCTGAAGGCACCCATTCACTACAGAGGATTCATTGGTGAGCAAGTGGTGCTAAATTTCTCCAAATCTGTTATGATAAACTAACAAGCTCATCTACATCTTGGATGACCTGAGGGTGAGTAAATGTTCATCAAATTTTCATTTTTGGTGAACTATTCCTTTAAGTACAAAAGTGCAAAAACAATGGTTCTCAGGATCACATCACACTGCTAGCATCCACTAGTGTTCAAGTGAGAAATTTTTTTTTTTTTTTACAAGTTAAGCAATAAGCAAAAGTACTTTCTCTGGGAACAAAACACTCAGTTCTGTCTAAGTCATTAGTTCTCTCAGCTAATAGAGTGAATTATAGTCAGATAGGAAGCTTTCAATGCAGAGTCCTCGCCATTGCATTCAATGCCGAACATGTTTGCTTGAAAGGCTGTCATGTCCCTTGGCTGACATCTCATTTTGTATGAGCTGATCTATTTTGAAAGAAATGAATAAGAAAGAGCACATTTGCCAGCAAGGAAGGGAGAGAAATAGCCAGAAATAAAAACCTACCATTTTTGTATTATTATATAAATGTTAGCATAGAGATCTGAGGTTTAAAACTTTTTCCAACCAAATTTGGAGATTTGAAAATGAAACAATGTCACAGTTTCAGATTTAAACAGAAGCAGAAGTACTGTTCTATGATGATTGGACATGTAAAATAATAAATTAAAATTAAATTAAATAATTTTTTCTTTTTTTTTTGTTGTTTTTTTACAAAAATAAAGATAGATTGATAGATAGACAGACAGACAGACAGATAGATAGATAGATAGATAGATAGATAGATAGATAGATAGATAGATAGATAGATAGATAGATAGATAGATAGATACCTGGTGTTGGATTGAGCTATGGATGGAAAACATTCTAATGCATGAAATCATTTACCCTCCAGCATCAGTTTAACTCAGACATTTTCATTCTCTGTTCTCTTCATTATAATAGAAATAACATATCTTCTGGATTGTTGGGTTGGATGCATTATGTCTCTTCCTAGCGTGGCATTGTGTTGTTGTTCATATCTCTGTTGCCATAAAGCCCAATGTCAGTGTGAAAAAGGACAAACATAAAAACACAAACTGGGCCAATTATCAGTGACTATGAAATCAAACACTAATGCAAAGTGGCAGAGCCTAGGAAGAGATACGCAGGGTGTCTTCAAGCTCTGCTCCCTCCGTCAGGGCTGTAAATGTGAACCCAGAGAGGACACACACAAGGTCTCCAGTTACATAACCAAGTCCGTTTTCCTGTCTCTCTGCTGCTACTGCTCCTCTAGATCTGCCAAGAGAGAGGAAGAGGAGGTGGCTGTCCCTCTTCATCTTTTGCCCTAGGAAGAATAAGTCCTCTGACCATGACCATGTGACATATCATGTTGCACGTGTTGCAATTCACACAGCCACATCTAAGTGTATTGGCAGTGCAATGGATTTGAAATTCTACTTAGGGGCAAAAGTAAATTACACACACAACCTATTGACAAAAAGGCACTAACTAAACTAACTACCTAAACTCCAAGCATATTTATGTTCACAGTGACTATAAATGATGGTTTGCAGTTGTCAGCTTTGTGATTATGTTTGTCATTGTATGTTTTCTGCAGGTTTTTCAGTGTACTGACTACTGCAACAAGAAGTTTAGGTGGGAAAAATTCAATTCCAATTCAAACTAATAAAAAAAAAAAAAAATCAAACTAAATATAAATCATAAAGAAAATAAAGCAGAATCAGAATCAGAATGACGGTGACAGGACAAAAACACAGACAATAAAAGAATAAAAATAGACCAAGTAAAATAAATATATATACAATTAATGTATATGATTATATTAATATAAATAAAAATAAATAAAATTACATATACAATTATACCTGTACTTATTTATTTGAATAAAATTATAATGCATGCAATGATATATATATATATGTATATGTATGTATGTATGTATATAATTTATATATCACATTTTGGTGTCTGCATCAAATTAAATTTACAAAAGTGATTGTATATATATATATATATATATATATATATATATATATATATATATATATATATATATATAAAATTGTTTTTTTTTTTTTTGGTATATGAACTATTATTACCCTAAATGTATGATAGTCATTATTTTTGCTAAAAATGAAATTAAACAGGACACATTCTAATGTAGACAACTGAAAAACAAAACAAAATTTAAAGCTGTTTTAAACATTTATTGTTTTGATACTTGAAAACCCATTTTCACAAACAAATATTTACTAAAATTCCATTTAGTCAGTATTTAGGGATGCCAACGCTAATAATTGTGCAATGCCACAAATATATAATTTTGATCCTATAGGGTCTATAAAGCCCAAGACCGGGATTAAATATGAAATAAAAATTGTTATAAAAATGTTGATTGATATTTAATGACCACACAAAGTGGAGAGGACTTCAAAGACACTGATTTGTACCAATTAAAATAGTGACGCTTCCATGATCTTTAATAATGAAAGCATGTGCTTAATTTATGGCATCAGGTGACCACATAAATTGCAGGTTTTCCTAAAGATATGAATAGAAGAAGTAAAGAAAATCCTCCAAATGATTCAAGATCAAACTGTGCTATGTTTGGCTCTATCAGACTGCTATGCTGGCAGAATATTTTGCTAGTTCTCTCTGAGAAGGCTTTAGGAAGTCACAGAGTCATGCATGGTGCCCTGGGGAAAAGAGCAAAATCTGTTTGTAGAATGTCAATCTCAGGCCTGATGTCTCTATTTCCCACTTTCTTTTGCACATGCAGTACTCTAATTCTGTATGCAAGAGAACAAAACACATATGGTGGAAACAAGAAAAAAATATGCCTCACAGTATATTTCAAAGGTGGTGAAACTCCTGAGGGTTTAACTGTGTTTCTATATTGGGTAGCTACCAAAATGTTTGATGCACTTTGTTGCATATGGCTCTCGATTACAGCTCTGTTTTCAAATGTAAGTGATAACGTGTTGGATGTACACATTTGCAATCTGCCTTTCATCCATACAATGTGAAATAATAAGAGGGTGGGGGGATTTATCTTGATTAATGTTGGATTATCCAGAATCAGGCTTCATCTGTTATTAGGTTTTGTGTGTCCCCATTCAAGTTAGTGTCAACAGAGTCACGTTCTCCACCTTACGGTCAACAAAAATACATAAACAGTAACAGCTTGAATATAAAGCCTCATACAAGAATGGAACATGGAAACTGACACAACAAAAAAAGAATGAAGTGGGTTGAAGATCAGTAACACGGTTATGCTAATGAACATGCGATAGCATATACAGTGGGGCAAAAAAGTATTTAGTCAGCCACCAATTGTGCAAGTTCTCCCACTTAAAAAGATGAGGGAGGCCTGTAATTTTCATCATAGGTATACCTCAACTATGAGAGACAAAATGAGGACAAAAAATCCAGAAAATCACATTGTAGGATTTTTAAAGAATTTATTTGCAAATTATGGTGGAAAATAAGTATTTGGTCAATAACAAAATTTAATCTCAATACTTTGTTATATACCCTTTGTTGGCAATGACTGGGGTCAAACGTTTTCTGTAAGTCTTCACAAGGTTTTCACACACTGTTGCTGGTATTTTGGTCCATTCCTCCATGCAGATCTCCTCTAAAGCAGTAATGTTTTGGAGCTGTCGCTGGACAACACGGACTTTTAACTCCCTCCAAAGATTTTCGATGGGGTTGAGATCTGGAGACTGGCTAGGCCACTCCAGGACCTTGAAATGCTTCTTACGAAGCCACGTTTCATCTTCAATGCCCTTGCTGATGGAAGGAGGTTTTCACTCAAAATCTCACGATACATGGCCCCATTCATTCTTTCGTTTACACGGATCAGTCGTCCTGGTCCCTTTGCAGAAAAACAGCCCCAAAGCATGATGTTTCCACCCCCATGCTTCACAGTAGGTATGGTGTTCTTTGGATGCAACTCAGCATTCTTTCTCCTCCAAACACGACAAGTTGAGTTTTTACCAAAAAGTTCTATTTTGGTTTCATCTGACCATATGACATTCTCCCAATCCTCTTCTGGATCATCCAAATGCTCTCTAGCAAACTTCAGACGGGCCCGGACATGTACTGGCTTAAGCAGGGGACACGCCTGGCACTGCAGGATTTGAGGCCTTTGTTACTTTGGTCCCAGCTCTCTGCAGGTCATTCACTAGGTCCCCGTGTGGTTCTGGGATTTTTGCTCACAGTTCTTGTGATCATTTTGACCCCACGGGTGAGATCTTGTGGAGCCCCAGATCGAGGGAGATTATCAGTGGTCTTGTATGTCTTCCATTTTCTAATAATTGCTCCCACAGTTGATTTCTTCACACCAAGCTGCTTACCTATTGCAGATTCAGTCTTCCCAGCCTGGTGCAGGTCTACAATTTTGTTTCTGGTGTCCTTTGACAGCTCTTTGGTCTTGGCCATGGTGGAGTTTGGAGTTGGACTGTTTGAGGTTGTGGACAGGTCTCTTTTATACTGACAACGAGTTCAAACAGATGCCATTAATACAGGTAACGAGTGGAGGACAGAGGAGCCTCTTAAAGAAGAAGTTACAGGTCTGTGAGAGCCAGAAATCTTGCTTGTTTGTAGGTGACCAAATACTTATTTTACAGAGGAATTTACCAATTAATTCTTTAAAAATCCTACAATGTGATTTTCTGGATTTTTTTTTTCTCATTTTGTCTCTCATAGTTGAGGTATACCTATGATGAAAATTACAGGCCTCTCTCATCTTTTTAAGTGGGAGAACTTGCACAATTGATGGCTGACTAAATACTTTTTTGCCCCACTGTAAGGTCAGCATAAAACATTATTCACAATCCTAACTTTACAGTATTTCCTAAATTTGTTATTACATCACTTGCTCATCAATGGATCCTCTGCAGTGAATGGGTGCCATCAGAATGAGAGTCCAAACAGCTGATAAAAGCATCCCAATAGTCCACAAGCAATCCATATGTCCGCCATTGTGTCGACTCCGGTGCAGGGGAAGATGTCTCCGATTAAGGCAATTGAGGTGTTTTGTTGTTGGATGTAATAATGAACATAGCTGTCGTCATTTACTCCCAACATCTGAGCCGCTGAAGACACAGAGGATTAACGTTACTTTAGTTTTTTAAGGGAATGCACCGATCCCCGATCTGCCTAAATGCGTCTATGTTCGCGTGAATCATTTGTGATCCAGCTTCATCTACAGAAGAAGTGAGTATAAGTGTTTTTATGAATCTTTATAAATCGCCTTTCCTAATATGTGCTAGTTAGCAAGTTTCACGGCTGAAGCTTAGAGTCTGCTCGTCATCCCACGGAAGAGAGTGGCGGGGTCAACAGAGCTCATTAGCATTTAAAGCAACATGGACTAAAACAGCTTGCTGAAAACAGAGCTGATTTTGACAGGGTAAAAGGGTGTTTTTTAAACAACCATTGAGAAATTTTAACCAAAGTATGTTTTAGACTTTTCATAAAGACCCTAAAGAATCATATCAACTTGTGGAAAATGGGCATCCAATGACCCCTTTAATGTCTTGTAAAGTGAAAAGCTTGTAAGAAACAAATCCATCATTAAGATGTATTTAACTAAAATACAAGTCTTATATCCATAATATTGCTTTCTCCAGTGAAAAAGTTGTCTTGTCTGAACCAGGAGACAAATATCAAGCACTATTTACTAGTAAAAACCGTTTTAAACAAATATTTTGATGTGGCTTTTTTCACTTGAGTAAACATTATTATGGATTACAGACTGGTATTTTGTTCATAAGCAACAGTTCAAAGTTAATGCTTTTATGATAGATTTGTTTCTTATAAACACAGCTTTTTCCTCCACAGACATTCTTTGATGGACTGCAGTTGCATGGATTACTTGTGGACTTGTGATGTTTTTATCAGCTGTTTGAACTCTCATTTTGACGGCACCCATTCACTGCAGAGGATCCACTGGTTGAGCAAGTGATACTAAATTGCTCCGTATCTGTTCTGATGAAGAAATCTACATCTTGGATGGCCTGAAGGTGAGTACATTTTCATCAGATTTTCATTTTTGGCTGAACAATTTCCATTCTACATTCTACATTTCCTTTCCATTCTACATTTGTGAAACAAACAGCTGTTCCTGCTTGTCTGCTGGCAGTCAAAAATTACTTTTAACAAGTTCATCTTGCCAGCAGTGGGACAAAAATGACTCTTAACCAACCTCTCTTAATAACAGTGGGGATAATTAGGAGTTAAGCTTAATTTTATTGAGTCATGTGAAGCGGTGTGATTAATATTCCAAAGGCTGTTCGCACACATAGACACACACACACACACACACATACACACACTCAAAGCACATAATCTCACAGAAGAGGGACAGAACATTCCAGTCACATCTAATCAACACATTCCTCATATACTCTGAATTACATCCCTGAAACAGAGTCAATCTCCTCTGCTAGACACGAACCTTTGGGAACAAGGAGAGAGCATTGTCCAAACAAATGCGCCTGTGTAGCAATAAGCAGGTCAATGACTGTCCAACTGGGCCAGGACAAAGATGCAATGCATTTGAGAAGGAAAGAGCGAGAGAGAGAGAGAGAGAAAGAGAGAGAGAGGGGGATGTGGTTATTATCTCCCTGTCCTCTGCACCATCCTATCTCAGCTAAATTAAATGTAAGGATGACAGATGCTGCCCATCAGCGGCAGGTTAGAGAGGTCAAATCAAGATCCATACGCTGACCTTTCCCTCTATCACTTCCTTCTGCACTACCCATCAGCCCTATCAGTGGGAACTAATGAGTGGTAATAGGCCCTACTCCAAGCAACTGCCATCATTTTACAGATCCAGGCCTGATTTGGACCCGCTTACGCCATTGTTGATGAACGCTCTCAATAAAAATGCTATCATCTGTGTCTGTGCGCAATATCAGCGCTCTAATTCACGTTCTACAGCGTCGTCTATGTCCTCTCCCATGAGCCCTCCCATCCGAGCCATCGCTCTGTCATTTGTCTGCCTGACATTTAGATGGTCGGTAGGGCAGATTTTTCAAGGGTTGATTTGTACAGCATTTAAAAAAAATTTTTTTTGTTCTCACAGTGTTGCAACGCCATAAATTGTCCAGCCAAGGGTGTCCGTATCTGAGCTGCTCGCTGTGGTCTGAATGTAAACCACTGATCTTACAAATACCAACATTTCATTTTCAGTTGGGCTGGTTTTTTTGTTTCAGTTTAGAATACTTTTTCATTACAATAATTAGAGAAAAGCACTTTATAACCCTGAAAATAATATGTTAACACTAGTCTTCTTTTCTTTAAGCATAATGACTTTTTTCCTTTGATTTTAGGCTGAAATATGTGTGTTCTTGACATTTTTTTGTGAGATTTGCCCATGAGTATAAATTAAGACAAGAGGCTTGCACAGCCACTGCCCACATCCAGACAGAGGGCAGATGCCTCCATAACAGACATGATTTCAGGTGGAAGCCTACACCCATCTTCCTGATCCGACTGCGAACAGCAACAATGTCAGTCCCCGTTAGCGATGGATTCCTTCAGCCTCCATCGCATGATTTTGTACAGGATGAATCCCCTCACAGTCTGCACTTCATATATTTGGATAATCTACATTTGGAGATCTATTTGTGGCTGGATGTCTGTGCTGCACTGTGTCATGGCCTGAAGAGAGCATGTGCAGCGGTAGGATTAATAAGCCTCTTTCAGTCCGCTTCGGTTAGGCTCAACTCCACAGGAGAGCCGAACAGCGGCCGCCTGCAGTGCACAACATTGCGCTCCAAAACTGATAGAATTAGACAAGTCAGTGCTAGAGAGCAAGTTTTCTGGAGGAGAGGCAGGAAAAATAATTCTATTGCATCCAGTGTGTGGTAGGTTTCTTGTTACTTCAAGGGACTTTTGAAGGCTTAAATTAGCTTGACCTGCATATGAAACCAAAATTATAAGAAAGGATGCATACACTGATTGTGTGTGTATATAAACAAAGAGAAACAACTATATTAATAGAGAAGCTTAGCAAAAAAACAAGAAATGGTCATGTGATGTTCACTGAAGTGAGAGGGCAGCAGCGAAAATGCCATAGAAAACTTTTGACACTGGCAGATACAGTAAAGTGAAATAGTGAGGCTGACAACATGTTATATGGCATGACAGAAATGCTATGTTGCACTTAAATAGTTTACCTGAAGATGACAATGAAACGTCATTATTTACTCACTCTCTTGCTGTTACCTACAGCCTAGTTTTTATCTTTACAGCATAGATTTGAAAAACTGAAAATTATGGTTTGTAGTTCAGTTCTTTTTTTGAAATGACATAAAGGTAAAGTAATGTAAATAATAACAACACTACCATTCAAAAGTTTGGGTAGGGTCATTTTTATTTATTTATTTATTTTATTTATTAAATTCATTCAGGAAGAATGAATTAAACTGATCAAAAGTGGCATTAAAAACGTTACTTTTTTTATGAAAATGTACGTCAAATAAATTATTTTAAATTCAATTGTTCTATTCATCAAAGAATCCTGAAAAAAACATCAGTTTCCATAAAAATAATACGCAACACAGAACTGTTTTCTGCCTTGATTTAAAAAAAAAAAAATGTTTCTTTAACATCGAATCAGCATATCTGTTTGATTTCTGAAGGATCATGTGACACTGAAGATTTGAGTAATGGCTGTTGAAAATTCAGCTTTGCAATCACAGTAATAAATTATATTTTAAAACAGAAAATATAATTTAATATATAATAAATATATATTTAAAAAATAAATATAATATTTTACAATATTACTGTTTTTACTTTATTTTAATCAAATAAATGCAGCCTTATTGAGCATAAGATACTTTATTAACATTAAAACATTAAAACAAATCTTACCAACTCCAAACTTTTAAAGAGTAGTATATAGCAAAGATATCTGGCCCATGTTCTGTTGCATGTTGTTTTTAACATAATAGAAGAGACTTGACTGAACACATAAAGAGAAAAAAAGTTCATTTGTCTTCACCTGAAAATGCATATGAGACTGTTGTGATTGTACATTTTAAAATATATTAAAATAGAAATAGTAATTTTAAATTGTAATAGTATTTGACAGTATTAATGCTTTACTTAATTTTGATCAAATAATGCAGCCTTGGTGACATCTTTCAAAACATTTTTTAACAGCAGTGTATATAATAACAGAATTCTTCATATTTGGGTGAACTATAGCGTAAAACGCTATATTAGAATAACACTGTCATCACGTCCTTCCTAAATTTAGTTTGAATGCCCTATAGGCATTATCTACATGATTGTACCATGCTGTATGGTAATTGATCATACTCCACTACACCATAAAGCACAATTGATTTTCTGTGGTTGAAGCCTCATCTAAAGGGTACAGACTCAACAGTCCATGACTGTTAATTTTTCACCATTAAAAAAATGCTAAAATATGTTTTTTTTATGCATCATTGGAAATAGAAGTAACAGACTGTATAAGGGCAACAACAATAATGCTCATTGCTGGGTTGGATCTGCATCTCTTCAGCTTGGATCTCCACAAAAGCCAAAGATGGGAAAGAAAGGGCTTCCCAGCTCATTTATTTCAGTCTGGCTCTGTGTGCATTTTACACACCGCCTGTGAGCTAATTCTATTGCACAGCCCAGCGTGTCCAACGTCACTGAAGCATTAGCCAGAGGTTGTCTGGTCAGCAAGACAACTCGTGTTGCAATCGTTCAACGCAACAATGGCTAGTTACACCGGTGACTAATTGCAGCACAGATGTGAAGGTATTTACGCTTTATGCTGACTGCTGAGCTACGAGATCCAGTTCTATCGACCAAACTGAAAAATGCAGTTTCACATCTACGATTACAGATAGAGACAGAAAAGAGAGCGAGGGACGATGAGAGAGTAAAGAGAGAGATAAAAAGCAGCATAGCGTGAGGAGAGGGAAGGAGAAAACACAGTTGACTTCCTCTGTCGTTACTTACACCTGCAGTAGGATGCGATCTCCATAGCAACAAGACTTGCCAACAGCGTGCAGAGCTGATTTTGAGGTGGTGATCTTAAACACCCCCTTTCTCTCCTTTTTACTGCAGTGTTACCGTAGAAGGCATCCATTTCTCTCCCTTTGCAGTGTTGCTGTGTCATTATTAAACGCCAACACTGAAACCTCACAGATAAAAGATGTTAGTATGAATGCAAAGCCCTGCTTCATGCTAATGAATCATTACAAAGATTTTTAAGTGTAATACCTCAACGGCATTAGTAACAGCAGCTTCACTTGATACTGAAGTTGCAATTAAAACCTGGAATTAAATGGGAGCACAACTTTATTAAATGCAAACTTTCTCATTTAAAGGCCTAAAATGGATCCACTTTAGCTGGATTGTAAACCTACTTTAGGCACAAGGAATGAACCATCTGCAGGCAGATTTAGTGTTGCTGATGTCAAAGCCTAATGTGGTGAATACTGAGAGTATGGCTTTATGTTTTGCATAAATTCGCATTCAAAGCATCATATCACTTGCTGCTAACTAAAAATCCCAATCAGTAATTAATCTGTAGCAACCAATGCAAAAGGTTCTAATTAACACATGCCCCAGATTTACAGATTCAAGTAATGCAGGGTTCATATTGAGTGAAAATGGCCAGCTTTGAGTTCAGCGTCGTCCTCTGGACCTGCTCCTTATCCCCAGCTTACTCAGCTGCGAGCTTTGCAAGCGAAGTGCAGCCTCATCATCCGCTTTGATAATGAGCCTGATGACCAAACCGCACGGTCAATCACCTGCATGTGAACGCCATCTGCTGGAAAGAGACAGAAATCAAGGTGCAGGAGAACTGTGTGCCTATACAAGTGAATGTAGGACAGGTTAGTTGGAATTTCTCTTAATTGCATTGTTTTCATGTCTTCTGCATAAACTGCAGCCTAAGATGGTTTGCTAGTCCTAGCTGGTTAGGCTAGTCTAGTTGTTTGGGGTAAGATGCCTCCCACCTCAATGTTTTCTTAATTTGAAATCTCCTGTTAATTTGTTAAGTGTTTATGCTCTTCATTTTGTCATTTTATATAAATATGTTGAATAGTATTATGTTGAATATCAAAGGATTTTGTGGATAAATTAATGTTTTTTTTTGTTGTTTTTTTTTTTTTTTTTAGAAAATTGTGAATTATCTAAATATAAAATATTCTATATATTGTATATTATCCTTTATTCTTTGTGTGTGTGTGTGTGTGTGTGTGTTTACATTAAATATTTTGTGGGTAAAATGGCACAGAAGGACTGAGCGGCATGTTGTTACAATTGTTATTATTTTTAAATTGTAATGGGGTTTTTATTCAATAATTTATTCAGGAGTTAGATTTATATTTCAGACATCTTCACTATTCATTAAAACCTATAAGCTAATTGAGTGAAATCATTCAGTTTGAATTCATGGTGTTGCATTTATCCTCGATTAAAATTTGGGCAATTAAATATGCATGTATTTGTATGCCTGTATTTAAGTCATAAGCAACTTTTAAGAAATATCTCTTTCACTGTGATTCTGCTTAGCCTGTCGTCAATTATTCAACTAGAATGTCAAAACATACTTTTATGAAAAAATAAATGATTTAGTATTTTACATTATTGACAGTAATACAGTAATATTTATATAACAATTATATTGAATATCAAATATTACATTCTCTAAAAGTTTACCCAGGGGCTTTCTTGCTTCTTGACATGGCCGATGCATCTTCATCCTGTACATGCTAAACTTATATCTTAATATATTACAATTTAGAAGCAAATCCACATTGTCCTTAAAGTGACAGTACACCAAAAAAAAAAAAGAAAAAAGAAAAAAAAAAATTCTGTCATCATTTACTCACCCTCAAGTTATTCTCATTTGTTCTTCTTCTGTTGAACACAAAAGCAGTTCTATTCTATTCTATTGTATAAGAAGATATACAGTTTCTGGTCCCCATTGACTTCCATAGCATTTTTTCCCAATGGAAGTCAATGGGGACCAATAAATGTTTGTTAACCCATATTCTTTAAAATATCTTCTGCTGTGTTCAGTGAAGAACTATCAAAGTATCCCAACAATGAGGTCAGTGACACAATGTAAATCACCACTGGCACACAGATGTGCAAATCAGATTTAATTTATTTCCATTGGAATATACAATTAATAAATTCTCACCATGACATTCACTTTCTCTTCTGAGCATGCTGTATTTTTATGTCCACACAATTAGACTTTAAAGCACAAATTCATTTAAAATCACAAATAAATTGGAATCATCTCACTCTGAGGGCAGAGCACAAGCGCAAAGGTTAAAGGGAACAATCATTTCAGGACATTAAGGACGTTTCATGTAATCTGCGCCCTTGGAGTCAGCTAGCATTTCCACTCCTCACTCAATGGAGAATAATAGCTATTGAGATGCATCTGAATTCAGCCTCTCCATGCCATTCATCATTAGTACATAGCCTCTTCATTTTTTACCACATGCAAGCCACAATTAGTGTCAGCGCGGAAAACACTGGAGCAGCATTCTACATGCTCCGCTGCACTATTAGCACACAGTTTGAACAAACAAACTCAGTGTCTGTTGCTAATGTACAGAGTCAAGGCTGATAGGCTAATAATTCATATCAATTGTTAAATAAAAAGACACAGCTCACCATCCTATCCAACAACACATTTATCAGTCATATTATGCGATTTTTAAAGTTATGTGATAATGTGATAATGACAGACACAACTTTGTAGTACACAAATATAGTATATACTTTCTGTATGTAAATGCGATATGAAACAATAGATAGTCAGACAGCTTTTTTTTATTGCACGTGCAACCTCTTCTAAAGTGAATTACATTCTGGCCCCTTTCTGTAATAGCTGGTTTGTTGTCATGGACACAGATTTAAAAAAAAAAAAAAAAAAAAAAACTATGATCTGTGTCCATAGCAACTGAGTGAATTTCAGTACAGCCAAAAATGGTTTGGGGGGAAAAGTCTTTAAGGCAGTACAGGCAGATACGTGGGGTCCGTCCTTCACGTCTCAAAAGCCACATCAACATCTAAATGTTACAAAACCGCCTCAGCGTCACGACATAAAGCTCCAATTTCAGTCTTTGGAAAGAAGTGACTGATTTACCTTTTTGAAATACAGTGGCTGTTCTCAGTTTTATATATGATCATATATGATATGACCAGACTATTCATGCGAACAAATGGACTGTGCCATTAAACAGCTAGCTGCTCATTCACCGCTCACAATATATAAAGCTCAAGGATATTCTGTACAATGAGTAATCTCTATTATAGAGCAGATGAGTGCTTTGTTTAGAAACAGAAGAAGACATTCTAGAAAAGCCTCTGTATCCCTTGAGAAATAAAGTTGATGACTATTTTTAGAAAGTCAGTCATACAGCCCCCTGCTGGCAAAGGCGCTGTGCTGCACTGCTGTGCTATAAAAGAGGAGGATGTGTTGTTGAGCGAGTAACAGGATTATATCACCACATTATGAGCACCAGATCAGCCAATAAACTGCTGTTCGTGAGTAAACATAGAAGATGTACAGAAAATATGCACATTTAGATGATGCTTGCAACGCCATTGTTGTGGGTTTGATTACCTGGGAAAATACACTGTATGTGCATAAAATTGTGTGCCAAATTAATAAATATAATGTAAAAATATGAAATGTTAAATTGAATATTGGATCCTCTGCAGTGAATGGGTGCCGTCAGAATAAGAGTATATAATTCACAAGTACTGTAGTAATTCACAAGCTGAGTATTTGTAAGAAACAAATCCCATCAAGATGTTTTTTAATTTCAAAACATTGCTTCCAGCTAAAAAGAGTCATCTATTCATAATATTGCTATCTCCGGTTGTCTCATTTGAAACAAGAGAGAAATATGCACAGATCAAGCACCATTTGCAACTGAAAACAGTCCAAAACAGTTCTAAACAAATATGTTGATGGATTTTGATGTGAGAGGACAACAGGGGTTGGATTTCACTGGAGGAAGCACTGGAGCAGTGACAGTTTAAAGTTAAAATGCCTTAAAGGTAAATTTGTTTCTACAAACATACAGCTTTTCATGTCACAATACGTTAATTGACGGACGGACGGATTACTTGTGATGTTTTTATAAGCTGTTTTGATTCTCATTCTGACGGCACCCATTTAATGCAGAGGATCCATTAGTGAGGGAATTATATAATGCTAAATTTTTCCAAATCTTTTCCAGTGAAGAAACAAACTCATCTACATCTTGGATGGCCTGATGTTTTTTTTTTATTATTGTTTTTTTTAGGTGGACTGTTCCTTTAAAATGCAACTGATGTGAATTACTGATGCTGAATTATAAAATCAAGTCATGTTTATTTAAGAATAAACTCCTGCAATCACATGATAGAGAAAGACAAACTACAGAGACTGAAAATTATGAAGTGAAATATTTGTAAACATGCCCTGGTTATGTTATATGGTACAATAAAGCCTACATTACAACAATATTTTATGTATCCTCTGCAACCCCCTCATCTGCCACCAAGCAGCCCTGCAAAGGTATCATTAGAGAGAATTACCTGATGTCTGTAAGAAGACCCAATCAAGGCCTTTCACCGTTGACCAACTCTTGTCTTTACAAGACAATAGAGTGTGTAAATCTCCTTCCAGCCATCATACAATCATCTCTCATCATGACACTATTAGCCCTTGGACCTTAGTGGCTATTCCTAGCGCTTTTTCAATTAGAGCTGGCTCTCAGGAGATTGTGGTGTGTCTGTCCGTGAGTGTTTGTTCCATCCAGAACATTATGTACAGATAAGTGTGTTTTATCTGCAGGAGAGCATGATGGTCAATTGGGAAATTGTAAAATTGCACATGAAGTGAAAGCAATGGATGTTTAGATCACACACTAGTTATCAAAAATGACATGGAAAGTGGACTTTTTTATAAATAGAAGAGGGCATCAATCATAACACTGTGAAGAAAAAAAAGCTGTCACGCTAAAGGGTGCATATTTGTATTTATCCCTAAATGGAACATGTTTGTACTTAAAGGAAAATATTAGTTGGCCTACTTTAAAAGTGCATATTAGTACCTTTTGAACCAGAATCAGAATCAGAAAGAGCTTTTATTGCCAAGTATGCTTGCGCATACAAGGAATTTGGTTTAGTGTCATAAGCTTCCAGTTCACAAAGACAAAAATGACACACAGACAATAAAAATAAGATGAGAATAAAAAATACACATATGTAAATATAAATTGAAAAAAAGGGAAAAAGAAAAATAATTTGACACATAAATGATTGCATATACAGTTGTGCTATAGATGATAGAGTGGGTTCGAATAGAAGGAGATGCAGGGATGTACTAGGATGGTCATGGTAGCAAATAAATATAAGGTTATTGCACATTGTTATTGCATAATGGGGTGGGGGGTGAGGGGAGAGATGGGACGGGACATTTAACTGTTCATAAGTTGGATTGCCTGGGGGAAGAAACTGTTCTTGTGCCTGGCTGTCTTTTGAAAGGATACCGTCCCAGTGGCAATTTTGTACAATTGTTTTTCCCTTTCCTCATGGGTTATCCACAAACAATGATTAACAAAACTTCTTGCTTATAATAAAAATAGCATCACTGATATCAACTAAATTGTCAGTAGAATGAAAGCAATTTAGCATGTTTAAAAAAAATAAAAAATCACTACTTTTTAGTAGTACAAAGATCTACTATACTATAAATGGCTATTTTTGCTCACAAAATGAAAGAATAACAAGTTTAGTTAAAATGCCCTACTGTTTGCTCCTCAGTCATAAACAATGTCGGATTCATTTCAACTCAACTCATTCATTCATTCACCCATCAGTGAATCGGTTCATACAGATTATTCATTTAAATGAACCAGATCAAAACAAATAAAATGGCAGATTAATTTAACTTCTTATGCGGGATTGTCATATATATATATATATATATATATATATATATATATATATATATATATTATTTTTAGTGTTTCAAAATATATAGGAATATGTTTTATAATTATTTAACAAAATAATATACACTCATTTATATCAAATATAAATAATATATATTTGACTTAACAAATAATTCAATTTTTATGCCATAGAAGAACCATTCTGGTTTCCCAAAGAACCTTTTACTGAACACTTCTCTTTTTTTCATTATGAAGAACCTTTTGTGCAATAGAAAGATTTAATTGATTTTAAAGGTTCTTCATGGAACCATAGACCAAAGAACCTTTATTTGTAAAAGTGTAATGTATAAATTGTTGTTTTCTAAATTGATCTGATTAAATGTGCTTTTACAAGCTTGTAGAGGATCTATGCTTCATAAGTCAAACAAATATTGGCAATACCTTTTTCCATTGTAAAAAATGATGGTGCTCACAAAAAAAAAAAAAAAAAAGGGGTTTGTCTTACAACATGTTCCAACTCTGCATATCATACAGTTATGTCAGTCACACACAAACATATATTTTACATTTATAAGCATTATACATGCTTGAAACTTTTTCCCCTTTAAGTAGGACTTTTATTCAGAGTTTTCAAACAGGATTACATACACCTAGAGAAAATGAAAAGTCTGACGAAACTAAAATGTTTATTTGCGGCCTTTCTCCATGTGCATCATCTTCCCCTCCTGCCTTTACAGGAACACTGACACTGAGATCCAGCTGATAATATGCCCAGTCCACCAAGACCGCACATCTCACACCTCATACTCTCATTGCTATGTCACACACACCACCCCCGCCTTCTGTGGCGCTGCCTGTGCGCTGAATACTCCAGCAATATGACAGTGGGAATGCAGAGCCCAGCTAATCCCAGGAGAGAGCGCCGCAATGCAGTGGAGATGCTTTAGCAGATCTCCCCTCATCCGTGTGAGTGCCACTGGCAGCTGGTGTGGAGAAGAAAGCCGGAACTGGATCAAGAGCGGGCCGCCCCTGTTTTCTTTAGCTCGACACTTTCACACCGGGCTGAGAGGAACTGGACTAAGATAACCAGGGTGTGCAATGCACACAGACACAGAGCGAGGGGACGCCCTCCCCCGTCCTTCTGACTTTACTGTTCAGACGCGTCACCATGGATCAGGATCCCGAGGGGCGGCCACGCAGAAAAGCTGCACCGAGCTGGTCTTTGCAGTGTTAAGGGCAAATTAACTTCAACTCAGCTAATTTACAAAGTCCCTGAGATGTGCGTGACTCCAAAACATTCCTGCATTGCCTCAGGGTCATTATATGAAAGCTTTTTCAGTTTCAGACACTGATTTTTAAAAGTAAAAGCATGATGTACATTCTATCAGCCAAATAATGCAGTTAAGCATTGCATTGCTAAATGAACATAGTAATAATAATATTATTATTATTATTACAATAATTTGTATTTTGACATTGTATTTATGCATAATTATTTGACAGATTTATTTGACATTTTAAGCTGACACTTACAAAATTCATTTTTACTATCAGAATTATGGTAACATAATGAAATTTATAAGATTGTGCCCTACAAACTTAACACAAGACAAATTATGGTAGCAATTGCCTTTTTTTCCCAAATATGACTGATGCACATGGACAAAACTTCATGACTTCTTAATAACACAATTTTTTAAACTAAAATAATAAAATAAAGCGATAGAGAGAGAGAGAGAGAGAGAGAGTAAAGACAACATGCTACCCGTATATGTTTTTTTTTTTTTTTGCATATTTGATAATCATCATGATAAACAAAATGTTTGAGTTTAGAAAAGGTTCATGTGTAATTGCGGCATAATTTATCCATATTTAAATGCATTTACTCTGAGAAATGAGAGACAGTTTATGACAGAGACTATGGGACAAAACATTGTTTTGGTCAATGGAAATTTTAATACAAAAGCATAATAAACTGGCTTTTAGTAAGTCAGATATTACAATTTTCTAATTTACAAGTTTAGACTGATTAATAACCACTGCTAGAGAAAACACCCGGGATATTTTTGTTAACTAAAACTATCAACAACTATTTTGTTAATTGAAGTAAAGATATAATTACATATAAATATTAGTTGAAAATCTTGTAAGATGTAAAGGATTTAGCAACATTTTATTTTATTTATTTATTTATATTTAAAAAGAATTATATTAAAATATAAGTTTAAGTGCTGAAATTATTCAAACTGAATTACTTTAACCCAGTTAAATTAGTCATAAATGGGTCACATTTATAAACTGACTGATCAAGTATATGCTAAGTCATTGTGGTTTATACTGTATTATGTGCAATAAAGAAAAGAAAAAAAACCTACCTCTTCTTATTGGACTGAAATCATACTTGTGGATTATTTATACTGTAGTGTTAGAAGTCTCAGTGTAACCTATATTTAACATTCCACCACCAGCTGGGTCTTTAAGTTTGGCTTATTCACTGGAAGCCTGCGAACAAACAGGGCTAAACAAGCACACAGACACAAACAGAAACTGGCAGCCTGCTCACAACAGCAGCAAGTGCAAGTGACGGGCATTGCAGGGAAGAGGGAAGAGATGGGCCAGAAACACTCATTAATACTGTATGGGAAACATCTGTATCACAGACATACTTAGATAACCTTACAGTATACAACATAATATTTAAGTGGAATTCTATGTCTTGTGAAAGTGGCAAAGCAAACTAAAATCTTCAAGCTTTTTTGGCCAACATGGCTGACTATCTACATTACGGGGTGGTAAAACCCCACTGTTGTGATGCTCAGATAAATGTCCTAATTTAACCAATGCATCCCACATTTCTGCTACAATACCACGTTTATACCAGTTAGCGTTACTACAGTAAATCTATGGTAAATGATGGTGATTTGTAGAATGAAAAGCCTTCTGACTGTGCAGTGTTTCTCCTGTTTGTCAGCGCTGTTTCATCTGGCTTTAAACTATTTTAAATCACAGAGTCATTTGTGTGTTTCAGTGAATTTAAGCGCTGTTTAGTGCTCGCGTGACTGAGACTTGTCAGTGCATAAACGCATCTGCTCTCGTAAGCTCAAGCTGCGCTGCCATTTGAACTTTGTACCTGGTGGATAAACGCTCCGTGTGGCACAGTTCAAATGAGTAGCGTAGTTTCATTGCAAATTGGAGTCTACATGAACTCCCCAAGTTTGTCAGACCTGATGTTCATGTTCTCCAGAATGATCCAAAGAGCATCTTATGCTTCAATGGAAAAAATAACATTTGAGCTTTTGTACAATGTTCAGTGTTAAAACTGTACTTATGATCTAATTGGTTTAGCATGCAAACACAATGCCCACTAGGGTTCAAAGTTTTGTACTTAATGCTTTTGACATTAGCTTTTCAGTGTGATGTCAGACTATTGGACCCTACTGAATCTCATTAAAACCGAACGTTGTGTGACTTTGCATTTTGGATGAGACGTATATTTTTATTACATGCAAGCCTAAATAATTAAAGGGAGAAATGTGGTTTTGAACGATCTAAGTAGTGCTCTTTTTGGGAGACAGCCTGTCTCTTCAGGGCATGGAGATGAAGTCTAAGCTGACAGGTATGCGTTTGCTGGAATGCATAGTTGAACCACACCTGTGTGAATAGCACCTTTTCCAATCCGGCTGCCTGTGTGCTCCTCTCCCATCCCATTGGCTGATGTTTTGATGAGCGACTGAAATCTGGATCTCAGTTGTCGACCAATGAGAGCTTAGAAAAAGCGGAATAGGGTCGGGCTAAGGTGACATAAAACTCATCAATGAGGTGTGTCTAAACAACTTTCTCTGTGAGTATTTTCAGGATATCCCCTAGTCAGCAGGTCGGAGGTTTTGTTTCTAATGGGAGCTGAGGATATCAAGATGAGCTCTTTGGACATTTTTTTGACATTCTGCTGCTGTGAATATACTGGATGGGGAGTTGGATGTACAGAGCATACAGGGGACTCTGCCATCATGGTGAGACTTTGATTTCAGTCGACCACATCTCCTTATCACTTTTCCAGCCCAGCTATCCATTTAATATCCGTTGGACGGAGAACTGATAAGGGCATGTGCCCGATACTCCCTGCTGGTCCATCTGGGACTTAGTCATATCTGCTGTTGTTTGATAACTTTATTAATTACATCCATTTGTATGATTGTGAACACCTTTGCTGATTGCTCCTATCTCTTTTTTCTTTACGTTTATATACATCTCCAAGCGTACAAAATACAAAACAAAAACTGGTTTTGGATATCTGTGTGTATAATATGTCCTGGAATATACTATAGTGAGGGTGAGGGTGGGGTGTGGGGTGGGGTGGTGGTGGGGGTATGGAAAGACTGGATCCAACTGGATTTGAGAGATAACGTGAGTGCTGGTTCGTACACCTGAAAGTGTAGTAACATGTATAATGCCATAAAAACTGAGCAGCCGGAATATCAGGTTTTGTATCTGTTGCAGCCTCGGGGTATGCATAAGAGTTTTCTTTGAACACTTTTTCTACTTGTACAGAGTAATTCAACCATGTATAATGCTTATAAATGAACTCATGAATAAAATATATGTTTGTGTGTGACTGACATAACTGTATGATATGCAAAATTGGAACATGTTGTACAAATAAAAACCTCTTTTTTTGCTTTTGATTTATTTAGAATGTGTTTGTTGAGTGATTTAACTGTAAACACTGTTAACAACCAAATGCTATGTGTTTGCTAGTATACTTTGTGTAAAAAAATAGCATTCTTTCCCCTCACATCACTGAGGTTACAATGTAAAAAGTGATAAGTTGATTTAACTTAAAAAAATTGAGGAAACCCGTTGCCTTAAAACAATGAATTAAATAATAATTTTAAAAAAAAAGTTAAGTGAACTTTCACTTAACTTATTTTTTTTTAATTATTATTACTTAATAACTTTAAGACAACGGGTTTCCTCAATTTTTTTAAGTCAAGTCAACTCATCACTTTTTACAGTGTACTTAAACTAAAATAATTTCTTTATTTTGTTAATAGTTTAGAAAACAATTGTACCTGCTGTGTTTTTCAATCCTTCAAGTGCTTTACAATGTAAGCTATCGCTTCACAAAGCTAAGCTCCATCGGTACCACCAGAGGGTATTGTCTCTCCATTTTCAAACTTCCCCTCTCAGTTTTCATCACAACAACAGAAATTATGTGGCTTGATGAGCGCATGAAATCAAAATAAGTATAGGTTTGCAGAGAGGGACAGCCGTTAAAGTGTATTTTCAACAACACAAAATTATTATGTTTCATAACATTACAAGAGGCCTGTGATTGACATTGTTAGCATGTGTAGAGCAGAGCAAGATTACTGGCCATTTTGGAAGCTTAAAAGTAAATATGCTTTTTGACCTTGTGTTATCATTAACCTCTTCACCCAGCCTCATTGTTTTTTTTAACCCCTTTTTTGTCACTATTTATCCCGTCTAGTAAACAGGCATTCTGGCAGGTAAACTGGTTGCACTGTAAATGAGTTAACTGATTTGCTGCACTGTAATGTAATAAAAGCAACATTTCTTTTGCTCTTGTGTTATCGAAAAAAAAAAAAGAAGACAAAAGTCATGATAATTTGTATGATCAGATAGATAGATAGATATTTATTATTTTCATGTTTAATAGAAAATGCAGATAATTGTCATTGTTTGGACATCACAGAAATCGTGTCATTTATTAAAGCCTGTTATAGCCTTTATTTCCAAAAAAGAGAAAAAGATAGGCCTACTGCATATATATATATATATATATATATATATATATATATATATATATATGTCCCCATGCAGAAACAATCTTATAAATCATACAGAATGATCTTTTTTGAAAATCTGAAATAGCAGATAGTTTTGTGTGAGGGGTAAGTTTACGGTAGGGCATAGAAAAAACAGTTTGTACAATATAAAAACCATAACGTCTATGGAATGTCTCCATAAAACATAGAAACCCAACATGTGAGTGTGTGTGGACATTCTAATGCTATAAGTGAGTTCTCTGGGTTCAAAGCTAATGTTTGTTTTCTCTGTCATTGCAGACATAGAATTACATGTATAACATGTAGCTGGAATAACTCCCAAACTGTTGGACATTAAACAATTTTTGCCTTTTCTTTACTGTAACCATAGAAACAGCATTACTCATGGTGTCCTCATCATTTTAAGTTTGTTTGGTCTAACGCGCTTCATCTCCTAACCTAAAAACAAATGCTGCACCACTCAACAACAAGCAAGAAAGTAATCGTGTATGTTCGCTAAAGCAACTGGACACGTACAGTAATCTCAGGCACTGTGAATAGCCTAATCTTAATTTCCATTTAATTTTTAATTAGACAGCTTGGTGAGACATAACGACAGACGTTTTGAATGCAAATAGCTAGCAGGCTTTAGTTTACATAACAGCCAGAAGATTTGCAAATTGGTGGTTGGTTTGAGTTCAACTTTAAATTGAAATGTTTGTTGTACAAAAAAATAGAAATCAATCTCATCATGTTACAGAACCTCATAAGATGTAAAGCTCTCTCAGCTGATTGTTTAATTAATCTGTAAGTTTTTTTAAGAAAAAACAAAAAACAAACAAACTTAAAACAGAACTTTTTTCGGAATTACAGTTAAGTGAGTGGAATCCACTGTTGTAAATATATCACTGTCCTGACAGCTGTACACGATGTGCATTTGTAGCTGCCGTAAAAGCAATCCGCCCTTTTCGTGGAATTTCGTACCCACTCATCCAAACAGACATTTTTTAGGGAAATAGTGGGAAAGAAAGAAATGCCAATTTCAGAATGATTCTGAAACCGATATTCCAAAGTAAAATAATAATAGTAATAATAATATTATATAGTTGCTTTATTAACATTACAAAAATAAGGTATGTTTTCAAACAACTTTTGCAAACACTCCTTTTTCTAAACTTCAATCGAAAGCTATACTTTCAATGAAAGGCCCGACGTAATAGGCTACTTTTAACTTTAAGTTGAACTTCCCTGCTGGTTGGCTGGTCTTAGATGGTTTAAGCTGGAAGTAGCTGGTTTTAACTGGTTGTTCCAGCTGGTCTCCCAGACTGACCAGCCAAGGAAGTGGCCAAAACCCCTCTAAAGCCAGCCTGCTGACCAGCTATGACCAGCCTAGACCAGGCTGGATGACCAGCTAAAACCAGCCAACCAGTTTAGGCTGGTTTTAGCTATATTTTTCAGCAGGGTTACCTGTCGAGAGAAACTCTGCAAACACTTGGTAGCGATTAATCCCATCAAATTCCTTCATCTTCTAAAAACACAGCTTTACTGGTTTACACCGTGTTCCATCTTTGTGTATTTTGGCAAGTCTTTGAATTTTGCCTCGCACTTCTGTAACGAAATCTTAACGTCTTTTCCCACACCATCTAACACCCTGTGGCTACAGCAGCCACTCCACAAACTCTTGCTATTGGCTAAGTATGCAAATACATGTTGACAAGCAGGTAGGATCCTATTTGCAATAATTGGAACATTGGAACATAATACATACATATAAAATTTGCCTATCCTTTTAAGGGCTTTAAGGACTTTCTCCGGTGCCTAAACAGTCATCGTCAGATTAATTAGCGACCTCTTGTGGTGATAGTGGGATGAGACTCTAGTGATCAAGACAGTAATTCCCTGTCTTAATTATAGCATACAAGCATAGAGACCTGTCACCATGACAACGAAAAGCTAAGAAAAATCTAGGATATGGTAATCAACTCCAAAAAAGTGTTGAGGTAACATTATTATATACATGGATTGAGAGAGATTATGAAATGAATGAATTAAAGATGGCTAAGAGTCATTCGGTGGAATAAAACTGTCAGGTGTGGCTGTTCATATGAAAAAACACAGCACACAGAAGAAATACACAGCAGCATATTCAATTTCACCTCAAATTACACTGAAGAAAGTAAAACTAATTGCATGTTCTTATTATGAATACATCTAAGCCCTTTTAATTGCTATATCTATACACAATACAAAAATATTATCTAGACCTGGGGCCAGTTGCATAAACTTGCATAAACTAGCAGTCAGCCAATAACTAATTAGTCTTATTTTTGGATTTAACTTACACTAATCTATGCTTTTATGTAACTGAATAAATAAATAAATAAATAAATAAAAATACGACCAGTCTTAAAGAAAAATGAGATGACTAACTTGTAAGACTATATTCTAAACCTTTTATGCAACCAGCCCCTGTTCATTTATGCAGTTATGTTACTATCTAATACTACCCATACTGCCTTGAGGTTGTGTAAGCATTTAATTTCTCAACCAGAATACATCAAAAAGGTAAATATGTACAGTATAAACCTTTTCCAAAAACTCCCCACTCCAGTCTGCTCCATAACCAGAAGATTTCGCAGGTCAAACAAGGTCACACTCGTAAGCCAGCAATTCGCTCTCCTGCTCTTCCATTCACATTGATCACCGAGCCACAGAGCACGTGCCAGTAAATCTATCAGCTCATGGCTTGGGGGTGTGATTAACATCAGTGTAAAACTGAATTACTTTCATTAGTACAAACTAAGTAATTTAGGCTTTAACAGCTGTGGGAGAAAGAGTCTGTAGAATACTATTACACTATTATATTTCAACTTCAGGCTGTTTCAATAACACAATATAGTTCAGACTCTAAATTCAGATTGGATGAGCCATGTCTGGAGCTGTAAAATTACTACAGACACATCTCTGTGACTGTACATTATATATTGATGTACAAAGTTGCTTTGATTTGCCTCTGCAAAGTTTTTGTGTGTTTGTAAAATGTTTAAATGATTTTGAAAAAAATTAAAAACAAAATGTCTCTCATGCCCATCGAGCCTGCATTTATTTGATCAAAAATACCTTAAAACAGTATTATTGTGAAATATTAGTACAATTTATCATAACTATTTTCTATTTTAATATGAATGAATGAATGAATGAATGAAGCATTTATATAGCGCTTTTATTGTGTATTGCTATACACCCAAAGCGCTTTACAATCATGTGGGGGGGTCTCTCCTCAACCACCACCAGTGTGCAGCATCCACTTGGATGATGCGACGGCAGCCACAGCACAACGGCGCCAGTGCGCTCACCACACACCAGCTACAGGTGGAGAGGAGAGAGTGTCATAGAGCCAATCAAGTGGATGGGGATTATTAGGAGGCCATGATTGACAAGGGCCAGTGGCGGGAATTTGGCCAGGACACCGGGGTTACACCCCTACTCTTTACGATGAGTGTCATGGGATTTTTAATGACCACAGAGAGTCAGGACCTCGGTTTAACATCTCATCCGAAAGACGGTGCTCTTTTGACAGTATAGTGTCCCCATCACTATACTGGGGCGTTAGGACCCACAGAGACCACAGGGTGAGCACCCCCTGCTGGTCTCACTAACACCTCTACCAACAGCTACCTAGTTTTCCCAGGAGGTCTCCCATCCAGGAACTGACCAGGCTCAGCCCTGCTTAGCTTCCATGGGCAACCGGTCTTGGGCTGCAGGGTGATATGGCTGTGGTATAATATATCTTGGTGTAATTTATTGCTGCATGTCAAAGTAAAAATTTCCACAGCCATTAGTCAAGTGTCACATGATCTTTCAGAAATCATTTTTATATGATGATTTGGTGCTCAAGAAACATTTTTTTTTTTTAAATGTATCATTATCAATGTTGAACACAGTTATGCTGCTTAATACTTTGTGAAAAACATGACTTTTTTTGATGAATAGTAGCCTAAATTTAAGCAACAGCATTCATTTGAAAAAATTTGTAACAATGTAAAAGTGACTTTCACTTTAATTTTACATTAAATTGTCACTTTCAATCAATTTAATGGGTTCTTGCTGAATAAAAGCATTAATTAAAAAAAATCTTACTCATTCCAAACTTTTGATTGGTAGTGTACAGTTTGGAACTGTAATTTATCATTTTATTTTAGCATTACATTAAACATTGGTGTCTTTTTATCATATTGTTGGAACTACTGTTTAAAAAAAGAAATATTTTGTATAACATTTTTTTCTTGCTATATTGCAAATTCAAAATAATAATAAACACATATTTACTGGAAAATTATGGCTTTACTGATCATTTTGTAGTTTTCACCACATTCTTTCTGATACTTTCAATACTACAACAAGCCACTTTTGGTAATTCAACAAATCTTCATCTAATGTTAGTCAGCTGAATAATTATCGTCTTATTTCAAATCAGCAGAATTTACAACAACACTATAGAATACATCACAGAAAAACAAAGATTTAAACTTGTAAGGCATAAAAAAAGATGTACGAGATCAATGAACCTAAGATTTTCATCTGGCAATGCAGTACTGGCCCGTAAAGTGTGTTAAGAGCCCCAAGAACATCACTAACATGTGCTAACATTACGGTAATACATGGCCTCTTGTGTATTATTGCTTTATTTTCACTTTGACAATCACGCAACTCCACATGCTCTTACATTTTACTTCAGAAAGGCTCCTAAAATCTGATCTAGGTCTGCTCATTTCATAATTCACAATAGTTCCTGCGTTATCGTACCAGCGGGCACAGATATTAAAACCAGTGAACCAAATCAAGCTTTGAATGAGCCTTATTGAAATGACAAAAATCAAGAAGCAGCAAGAGTTGCTTACATTTGTGCACAAACTCAGCTCAACAGGCCTGGCGTTATCCCCATACTAATGAGTCACGCTTTGCCATGCTGCTTTTTCTTGCTAAACTTCCTAGCTCCTTCTGTCCCGAATCAGATCAGCTAAATGGAGAAAGAGGGGGAGGTTTATCTGAACCACAGGATGTGACACGGCCCACTTTTTCCTCTCTGCCCCCTTCCCATTTGCTCAATGAATGTTGAAAAGGGGGAGTGCAGTGCTTCTCTAATGACCGTTATTAGCTTGTTTAGTCGATTGATTGGTACAGAGTATGAGTGGCTGCTCGGCCCAAGACAGACTGCAGAGTGTTTGTGACAAAAACGACAACTTCACAGTGACTTTAGAGTGAAGTTGATTGGGAATGGAAAGTCCTCGAGCCTCGGTTCGATCTTCAATCAATCGCATCCTTCTGAGTCCTAACCATGACCATTAAGAGAAACACAACACTGGAGCAGTGGCTTCTACCAGCATCCCCCCTGAGAGAGACCACAGACAGAGCGACACAAGAGTATTTCCTCTCTCCAGCAGACACAAAGACACAGCTGTTTCTGACCTTTTACAAGCCCCAAGCACCAATCAATTGACCTTTAGCAGCACACTAGACATGCACAAGATAAATGCAAAGCGCTAAAATTCCTATTGAGACGGAAAGTATAGAATAGAGTTATCGGTTTCAATCGTCAATCTGTCTTCGCTTCAGCGCTTATAATTATGTCTACATACAGTTTATGCCCTATATACTACTGTGATAATCAGAAATGGGTCTATCAGGGCAAATCATCAGATAATGTGCACTTCGTCACTGGTCTTCAAAGAGGGTGAGATAAAAACTGAGGCAGTAATATTGTAACAGACAAAAGCATATCATGTGAATGTCAAAGTCTATTCCATCACTGTTCGGGATCAGTGAGCCACAGAGAGCAAAGATCAATATGAGTATTGAGAGGATTCATCATCATTTTATAGTGTCCAGACATGAAAAAAAAAATCAATGTCAAAGCTTTTGTTCAGACATGTTGTTTCTTATGCTGAGGACAATCAAAATAGCTCTTGGTGTGTTTTTCATTTGTCTATGACATTCCATGTGGTGATGATCAAATCCATAAAAAGTTCTCTATAAAATGAGTATGACATCTTTTCTGCTACCAAGATAGCTCTAGAGAAAAAAAGGGGAAGAAAAAAATTATACTGACTCCAAGCTTTTGAACAGTTATTTTAAAATTGTAAAAATATAACACAATATTACTGTTTTAACTATATTTTTGCATCGAATAAATGCAGCATTTGTGAGCACGAAAGACTTCTTAAAAAGCAATATTTAAATAATAATACCATAAAACATAACATAATGCAATCTATAATTTAAAATACAGGTAAAATGCCTGTGAAAAAAAATCACTATGGAATATTCCTTCATATCAAAACAAACGTTTCTAAGAGAGTAGATGATTTCATGTGAACCAGTTTACCTGACTTTACCTCAAAAGACACAGAAGAGTGTTGTGAAGGCTCAAGATGACATCATTTTCCTCTGATCATGTGGCTTTGCAGAGGAAATGCATTAAACGGATGGCCTGAAAATGGACTTTGATGTGTGACAAAATGAGTCTTTTCATGTCTCTTACGGATGTTCTTCTTGATACTTTTTCTGCCTTGAGAAAGGACACTTGCTGTTTGGGGGATGACAACATTTGATTAGAACACAGTGGGCTACACATGGAAAAATGTCACTTGAGTAGCTGGGAAGATGCTAGGGTGGGCAGACTTGTTGGAAGACAGTCCTGTGTGGATGAAATTGTTGGCACAGTAGATTTTTTTGATGTTTGTGACATTTGTGATCCCTTCCAAACCTTTCAACAATCATTGGTCAAGAATCCCCAGTCCTTCCTTTTCTGCTACATTTGGACATCTTTCTGAGGCATCACCTTCTCCACTCTCGCTGGCCCTCTCCGTACAAGAGCAAAGGTCCTAAAAGAGAACAAAAGGCTTATAATTTAGAAAGTCAGAATGAAATGGTTGGGATAAAGCATCTTGCTTTTAAGGCTAAGAGAAAGAAGGTGGCTCTAAGTTGCATCTGAATGACAAAGCATCACATTCAAAGGGAAGGGGATTCATGGTGTCAAAAGGAGCAAAGAGGGCCCTCATTGGATAGGAAACCCAACTGTCTGTCAATCTCATTGACTTTCAAAAGACACGGAAAGATCAAAAGCCAATAGCATCTGTAAAAAACTCATGGCACACACTGCATCCATCCAAAATGCATAACACAATGAGTGTATTTACAAGCATGGCCTTATACAATTACACTTAACGAAATGTATGATCATGTTTTTTTTATTTTTTATTTTTTGTTAAGGAAAGGTTGCAAACTTAATAAGCAAAATAAGATCTGCACATATATATTTTCTGTGCATTAATCCAATTTTGCTCTGACATTCTGACAGCTTATTCAATGTGTTACACATATGTTTTTAAAATGATCTGATTTTTGATAGTTATCAGCACATTTTTCTGCATGTAAACACACCCGCAGACCAAATCAGCTTACTTTAACAAAGCTTGTATTGTCTAGAGTAGTGGTTCTCAATCTGGGGGCCGGGGCCCACTAGGTGGCCTCAGCAAACTTTCAAGGGTGTCGCAGGACAGTGATGGGAAGATTGGACCATTTTACTGACTTGCGTCATTTCATTCGAGATTTATTTGAAATATTTTCAACAGCCAATTTCCCTGAACACGTCTAGTTTTGCAATCTTGAAATGACATGAAAATGATATAAGCAAATAACAAAATCACTTAAACTAATTAAAAATATTAAAGGGGAGCCTTCAAAGGTTGAGAACCACTGATCTACAACTAATCTACAACATTTTTGATGATTCTGACAACAGGGAACAGACTTTTTTTCACTGAAGGAAGCATTATTATGGATTATTGACTCATATTTTGACCAGAAACATTGGTTCCAAGTTAAACGGCCTTATCAATGGTTTTGTGTCTTACAAGCATGCAGCTTTTCGCTTCACAATTAATTAACTGATGGACTGGAGTTGTGTTGTGCATTATTGTGATGTTACTATCAGCTGTTTGGACTCTAATTCTGACGGCACCCATTCACTGCAGAGGATCCATTGGTGAGCAATTAGTAATTATCACCAAATCTTTTCTGATGAAGAATCAAACATGAGTGTGAGTACATTTTTAGCTCATTTTCATTTTTGGCTGAACCTTTAACGATACAAATAAGACACCAAATATACACATCTCATTTATTACTATATCAGTCATAAACCAAATGTCTAACATTAAGAATAACATTAAGCAAAAGAAAAATGCTCTCTGCTGAGTGATTCGCAAATATATCAGCTGATAGAAACGCCACTCTAGACATTATAAAAGTGCATCTGAACATCCAAGAAGAAGAAAATCCAACTTTGGATATACAATCTGGTGATTATAAAGAAAGCCTCATCTATGAAAAATACCTATTGCTATTTTGCAGGATAATTCTCATGATAGCTATTATATAAATTTGGCTCTTTTATTTTTCATGTTCTTCACAAGACAGTCTAGGTAAATAATTGACTAATAGAGTGTGCAGAGCTCTTGAGTTAAGAACAGTCTGTTCCTACTCCTCTTGGCAGTAAATAAGGACTTGATTGGTTGATTTGTGAGCCACTCACAAACATCTTTAAGTGAGAGACACAAAAGAAAGAAACAAATAAATGAAGATCGCATTTGTTCAGTTATTAGGACAACGGCGTATGAATTTGCATGCGTGGAACTGATTTACACCTTATGCTTGCCAACGTATTTAAATCATATATAACTGTTAACTCAAGTATGTGTCAAAATTAAAACCATTCTTTTACTCGCTCTTTTTTTCTCTACAACAGGTGATGCTACTGTGTGTTGCAACAGTGCATCCCTGAAGAGAAAAGATAAATGATGACATTTGGAGACAATAACATTGCAAAATAGCTTGTCTGTGCAGAGACCCTCAACCTTTGAGCTAACATTATCATAAATGCTTGGCTCTGAAAGCTACATAATAAGTTAAATATAGTATAATGAGGCTTAAACAGTGACTATTTGAACGTGTTACCAGACAAGATGGCATCACCTCTACAATGCAGAATCCTTTCTCAGTTCGACACGGGAGTCAGACTTTCATTTTCTAAGCCCTTCAGATTGAATTTGTGGGAAAGAAATGAAACAACTATCCCTGATGCATTAAAATATCATCGAGACGAACTATGATGGTTCAAGAGGCATCCACTCAAAGTTAATTGAGGAACTGAGTGACATTTACCTGTGCGTCATGCGGTGATCAAATGAGACATGAAAAGCTAAAGAAGTTGCTATTATTACAGCCTAGACAGGGCACAAAGGCAGGACAATAATTAAAGTTCTTTCAGCCTGGTATGAGGCAGTTTTTACCACACGTCTATTGTATAAAAAATGACTAATTCACTGGAAGATTCACATTAGTCTGGTGTATCTGTGGTTTAAACACAGAAGCGAAGCAGTGCCATGACTGCTGTTTTCTCCATCCCTGCTCAATCACATTAGCTGGCAGTAAATAGTCGGGTAGTGCTTATCTGTCAGCCTTTCATGTCGCGTTATTGAACAGACGCTCCCTGCTCAAAGCAATCTGATGTGTCTCATCAGATTGGCTCAAAAATGATGCCCATGCAAATCAAACGGTCGCCGTCTGCAATCGTCACATTCTTTTACTTAGCATGTCTAATAGATGTGCGTTCATGAGCTAGACAAGACTCATTGTGCCTCTATACTATCATTATATCAACCATATTTAATTTTGATAACTACCTAGATCATAGCGATAAAGGACAATAAAAATGAAATATGATATGTTTAAATGGACAGTGGTGAAAGTGAAAAAGGCCTTTGCGTTGTTTGACATTCACTTCTTAGTAAAAACAAAACAAAACAGGCATTTCTGAGATGCTTCATAAAAGACAGGCTCTATTAGTAGCGATTGAGGGAATATACAGTCATTATCACCATGGCAATGAAGTTATAAACCAGGCTCCTCTATGTTCATCCCTATTTATAAACTGGCATCTTCCTTTACCTCACACAGTCCCTTTGGGCATTTGCACAACTATGGTTAGTTAAATGTAAAATTGTGCATTTCAATATTAATTGTCGTAAGAACAATACATTTTGGTGCTGTCAAAAAACAGCACATAAGCTACCCTCATTAATGTTTTCATAGCCGTTCTGCCTTGCCAGACTATTTGATTAGCACTGATGCTCAGATGGAACTATTACTGACGCTGGAAAAACGTAAGCCAAATTAATGAGTAAACTTTTTAAAAATGGACTAGTCTAGAATATCATCATGGGCGAGACGGAATCAGATCTGATGCAGATTATTTGTTCATTAATCAATCTGAGATGTCTCATTTGGAAGAAGCTGCAAGCAGCACGATTGACGTCATCAATCAAGGAATGTATGGAAAACTGCAATCGCAGTGGATGTGATTTCTAGAATACACAGTGCTAATGAGTTTTAGATGATGCGAGAACACACTTATTTGGTCATCTGCATGATTCAATCTTAGAAATTATTCAATCTCTTAGAAATGCGCTGTGAGCTACTGTGAAAAATCTGAGTCATTTTTCATTTCTGTAAATATGCAGTGTAAAGACAAGACATTAATTATTCAATTAACAGCTCAATTGTGTGGGGGCAGGACCTAAAAGTTGTATTCTTTCTACATAGCAATGTAATGTAACTTTTGTTGAGTGATCTCAACAAAAGTTACATTTAGACATTACATAACAAACATTGCATATTACAAATAAAATGTGCATAACTGTAGACCTCAACAGATTATGCATTGAAAATTTAAAAACAAAAGTCAACCCTTTGTGTAACAACACACCCTTATGGCACAGCTTTAATTTTTTATGTGGAAATCGGCCATTTGTCCAGCCCTCTTGGTCTACATTGGGCAGAAACACATGCGGTGACTTATATGATAACCAGGGACTCTGTTCACTTCAAGAACTAAGTTTTGTTTACCAGCATCATCATATTTTGTCTTTTTTCAGTTCCGTTCTGCTCTCAAGGCCTATGGACTTCCCTGGGCATCCCCTATTTCCTCTCATCCTATGTGGGATTGGATCACACCACCCTCTGGTCGGCCATCTGTTTCTTTAATATATAGTAAACTTAATGATCACACTGCAAAGTCTCTTTCTATTAAAATCTGGAATCGTGAATTAACAGACTTTGATTTATCGGTCAACTGGGAGAGTGTGTGGTCTAATCTAATCTTAACTTCTAAAAACTTGGCTCATCGTTTTATCCATTTCAAAGTCATCCATAGAGCATACATAACTCCTTACAATAGGTTTAAAATGAAACTGCAATCGACCTATAACTGTCATATCTGTAACACTGTATCAGCAGGTACTTTTCTCCACATGTTTTGGGAATGTCCAATTGCTGTCAATCTATGGACTCATGTGAATTCTGTTTTGTCCTTTTTACTACAAATTGATTATGTGTCTAATCCAGGTTTATGTCTTCTCAATGACGATTCTAACTTCTGTATAAGTTCATTAAAGAAGAGAATGTTGTTTGCTGGTTTTACAGCTGCAAAGAAGGCAATAATACAAAACTGGTTTACTCCGCACGTGTGTGCAAAAACATTTTGGATTCATAGCCTCCTTAAAATAGTGACTTGTGAATGTACAACAGCACGAATTAACAAGGCTAAACCTAGTAGCATTGATGCATGGCAATGTTTTTCTTCCAACATTTTGGACTATATAAAGGAATGACCATATAAAGTTTTTGGGTTTTTTTTCAGATTGTGGAATTGTTGATGGTGTGTCTGTTGCTCCCCCCTCCCTGTTGTTTGTTTGAATGGATGTTGTTTTGTTGATTTAAAGAAAATAAAAAGTTGATCACAAAAAAAAGTCAACCCTTTGAAAAAAATAATAATAAAATAATAATAAATAAATAATACTTTCATTTAGCAAGGACACATTAAACTAATCAAAACTGATAGTAAATACTTATAAAATACTTATTTTCAAATAACTGGTATTCTTTCCTAAACTATCTATACATAAAATGATCCAGAAATAAATGTATCACGGGTCTCACCTTTATAATAAGAAATGTTTCCAAATTAGCACGTTAATTTCTGAAGGATCATGCGACACTGAAGACTGAAGTAATAATGCTGAAAATTCAGCTTTGCCATCACAGGAATAAATTACATTTTAAAATATCTGAAAATAGAAAACGGTGATTTTAAATTGTAATAATATGCCATAATTTGTACTCTGTTTTTAATCAAATAAATGCAGCCTTGGTGAACCTGAACTTTTGAATAGTGTACACTAGTATAACTCACTTATGTACACTATGTGGATGCCATCATCCATCATTACTTCACTGCCTTTTCTCTCTTTTTTTAAATAAGAGGGCCAGTTCACTACTTGGACGACGGGGTTTAAAGAGAGCAGCCAAACCCACAGCATCAGGGAAAGCAGCAGGAGTCACTCGGGAACTCAGCATGGAGACTTTATTTATTTAGGCCACTCTTCCTCCATCTGGGGCTCCTGCTAAAGGTGTTACAGAAACAGCACATCTGCCTAGCACCACAGCACCAGCCCAGCCAGTGGATGTAAGCACGCTGTCAGCAAAAGCCTAGGATATGAGAATGAGGATATGAGAAGGATATGGTAATATGTCTTGGAGTACTGTTTGATGATGACAGGTATGTACAAAAACGTTACTATAATAAATGGGGGGTGATCAAATCTGTGACATTCTGCTTTTGTGACATGCCATGAAGCAGGCATTTTCATAAAGATGTCATTCATGATTATTTCAAGGTATCAGATCTTAAATTCTGCTCTTCAGAACATTTGCCCACATCAATCCACAAGATAATAAAGGAATAGTTGAACAATAAATGAAAATTCTGTCGTTATTTACTCACCGTCATGTCATTTCAAACCCATATGCCGTCATTATTTTCTGTGGAACACAAAAGAAGACATTTTAGAATCATTAATGACATTTCATTCATGTCTGTGAAGAAAACAGCAAAAAACACCATACAAATCATAAAAGTGATCTATATGGCTTATGCATATATTAATATTAATAATTTTCTGATACCATTCTGACAGTTTCTTGCAAGAACAAACCAAAATTTCCACCATTATTCACAAATCTTGCCAGATTAGCCTGCGTCTAAAAATAGAGTATTGCATTTGTTAACTACATACCCATCTGATCAAAACACAGTAAAAAAGTTATATTGTACAGTTTAAAATAATTGTTTTATATTTATATATATGTTAAAACATAATTGATTTTGTGATGGGAAAGCTGAATTTTTAGTGTCACATGATCTTTCAGAAATCATTCTAGGCTATAAACAACGGTGAAAACATAATAGTTTTGTGGAAACTGTTCTTGGAAATTCCTTCTTTGATGAATAGAACATTCAAAAGAACACAATAGAAACAGATTGAGTGTTTATTTATTTATTTGTTTGTTTGTTTATAATAGTGTAACAGTTTTCTGAATAAAGGTATTAATTTCTTTAAAATAATGAAATATATTTTTACTGACCCCAAACATTTGAACAGTAGTGTACTTACTTGCTTAAAGGAATAGTTCACCCAAAAATGAAAATTTTGCCATATTTGCCATACAAGATATTTTGAAGAATTTTAAAGAACCAAACACCTTTTGGTCCCCAATGACTTCCATAGTAGGGAAATAAATAAGTCAATGCACTGTAAAAAAAAAGAAAAAGAAAAAGAAAAAAAAGTTACAATTTTAAGGCAACCAGCTTCAGTAGATTTTTGAGTTTTCTCAACTTGTCGTTTTAAGTTTATACAACAAAAATGTGAGAATCTCCCATACAAATAAGTCAAATAAATCTGCGGAAGCTGGTTGCCTAAATTTTTTTTTTTTTTTTTTACAGTGTGGGGACCATCAACTGTTTGATTACCAGCATTCTTGTCTTTTATGTTCAACATAAGAAAGAAACTCATACAGGTTTGGAACGACATGAGGGTGAGTAAATGATGACAAAATGTTCATTTTTGGGTGAACTATCCCTTTAAGCTTTGGTTGAGCTGAACTATTTCTTTATTTTCTCCAGTTTTTCAAGGCTATATAACAAGATAGGCCATTTAAACAGGAGCAGTATTTACAGAGGTGTTTTTTCACACTATGGTGTTACTGCTCTGAACAGATTATGATCTTTAGTAGTACTGTGCTTTTCTCTACTCAAAAACAGCTTTCATACAACAGGAACTGGAATTGAAAGACATTTTCAAAACATAATGTCCTCATCGCACATTGAGGCATTCAGATTCACACAGAACACAACAACATGTCATGACCTCCTCCAGCATTAACCTGGTTTTCCCAGAAGGGTTTCCATTCAAGTACAAACCAGGCCCAAACTTGCTTAGCTTCAGTTTTCTGCTCTACTCATTATATTCCATTAAACTAATTGCCATTAAAGAGACTATGTCTAAATCCCTCCACTTCAGTCTGAGAATCCCTCCTTTGCTTGTGGCCAACCTCATAAGGTTGTGGCATTTGCAGAATGGATTTACGTAAATTCCTTCAGGTGGTTCTCACTCGGATATCACAGATTTGGATTCAAACGTCAGACTTCTAAAGGATCAGAGCTTGGAAATGGGCTGCATATTGTCTACTACATCCGTTTAGTGAATGTTTTAGAAACCAAAAATGAATATTTCAAACATCTTCTTCTAGATAACACAATTAAATGGACACCTTTATTTGAATTGTAACCACGTCCATACTGTCTGTTCTGCTGTATACCTTATGTAGCGTCTGAATAATCATGAATTAATTTCCCCAGCATTAATATTCATAGAGTTCATCCTTTAGTTAAGAGTTGAGAGGGATCTGATGAGGTCATTGGCGTGTGTCTATGAGTGTGTGAGCATGTCATCCCCGGCTGTCAGGTGCAGTCATTCAATGTAATTAGATCTCAGGTAGACTCGGAGACAAACGCATAACTCCAAGGAAAAGCCTGACGACATGCCAGAAATAACACCCTTCACTTATGACAAAAGAGGTGGAAAAAGACATCTATTGTCCATACCTACCATCCTTTTTCTCCCTTCTACTTCCCCTTCACAAGCAACACCTATAACATCAAATATAAGACTCTAGCTGTGTTCTAATTCACAGGGTCCCTACGTAGTGTTCACTGCTGCTTACACACTGAGCAATATCTGTAAAAGTTCACTTCAGTTTCAAAGCAAAATTTTCAGAGTTTCAGGTATGATGACTCCATGTTCTTATGTAAATAAATATACTCTAAAAAGTAATATATTTAAAATGCATTTGTTTCATGCTAAGTATAGTTCAAATATGAACAAATTTACTGACATATCACTCAAGACCTACTGATATAAAAACTTATATGGAGTACTACTTGTGCACAATGCACATTTCTTAATATTAAGCCTTACAAGTGTTTTAATGTCACCACTGATGAGGATTGTATGATCTTTGAACAATATCTGTCTTTAAATGCAAGCTATTTAAAATGTATCTGAAGTATACTTGCAATAGTTCCACTTCAGCACAATCTTTAGTTGGACTTCAGCACTACTTTTGCACAATTAATGTTGTTCCATTTATAGTTGTTCCAATTTAACAGACTTTAAGTATACCAGTTTAGTATACCAAAAGGACAATTGCAGGGTATTTTTTAAATGTAAATATATTTGTAGTATACTTAGAATGAAATAAATGTATTTCAAATACATTTTACAATATTATTATTATTATTATTTTTCTGTAGGTAACTAAATTAGCTCTTAATTACATATAAATGTACACTCATATGTACTTATATAAAATGTGTATGATTACATAATTTGGATTTTGTGGAAACAGCAATACCCTTTTTTAGGATCCTTCGACGAACAGAAAGTTTAAAACAACAGCATTTATTTATATGAATTTTGTTTAACATTATAAAAGTCTTTACAGTCATTTTCGATCAATTTAATGCATCCTTGCAGAACTAAAGTTTCTGCTTGAGTGATGTTGCCCATTTATAAATAATACATTCATAAATTATATTTTATTATAAATTATCTAAAAATATAAATATTCCAGAATTATATAAATATAAACTGTCAAATTAAATGCCTAAATGCAGTGATAACTGAATGTTACAATATTTAATACCAAAATAGCATTTAGGTTACAAATACAGTATTAGTTTAAAGTTACACCATGCATATGTTTCTTAACTTCTATATCAATCATATAAATATTTATATTCATGAATAAATTCTTAAATATTTATAATAATACACTTGCTCTCAATGCCAGCCTATGTCGATGATTTGATTTAGAATCTCACTTAAGTTTGCAGAACCCTCTGTTTCACTCCAATGAAAATTGCAGCATAAAAAGCATAAGTTGTAGCATAAGGGTTGGCTTTTCTATTGGAAATAGTCGCACACCAGCAAACTGGCACCAGCCTGTGAATTTCCTTGGAAAGCTAGTTCTCTGATCGAAATAATCCACCCATTCCTTCTGTCTTATATTCGAATTCAAAAGGCCTCAATGCAAACAAAGCTGCAAATCAAGCGCCCTTACATTAAACATATCACCTCAGGATGAGTCATTATGCATGCACTTGTAACCATTAAGTCTCCTTCAGAAACATGCATTAAGTCATCCGAATGAGGTTGAGTGGAAATGACTCTCTATTTTTTCTACTACCTCTCTAATGTCCTATATATATGCAAGTTCAAAAGGATGCAAATCTAAATCTGAAAATCTAATTACAGCACTCTTATTGTATCTTATGTGTTTACATGCTCCTTTCAAATTAACAATGTACCATCTGCATTATTAGCACTGAAATCATGCTCTTGGACCGCATCCACATCCATCTGTTGTGCACACCCTGGAACACAAATCACTGCAATGTAAAAGTGTTTCTGTGTCAGATGCCAGGCATAAAATAGCACAAAGCATCGCAGAGAAATATGTTTCTTGTGCGTCCGCTTCTACAGTTGACATGTTGACGTTACATGCGTTGATGTTCACAACATGGCTGTCTTGCGCAATATGGTTAAATCATGCAGGTCTGTTACTAAAATGGATCAAAAAGTTTTCTAAGAACGCAGATAAAAGAAACTAAGGCATGTCATTATACTTATTCACTGTTTGTGTGTGGATCAAGCTTGTTTTGAGGAGACATCACAGGGGATATTATAATACAGATGACTCATCCTTTTGTGATATTGAGATTGCTGTATGCAGAGTGTTCCATAGCTGTGTTTGCGACATGCACACATGCTCCTCCTCCTAACAATATGCTTCTTTCTCAATAGGCACACTGGAAGCAGAATGTGTGATACCGTGATGGTGCTGCCTCTATTTTCACTTTGCAATTTACTTTAGTTCTACTTCGACAGCCAGCGTCCTTAGAGAAGATTTCAAGCTTGACCTGTTAATGGATATCTGGCCTTCTTTTCATCCACGGTTTCGCTGCTTTAGAATAATTAAAACATGATTAGATTTAAAGAGATCACCAGCTCGCTCCTGCATCTATTTAGGAAACCAGATAAAAATAAGAAAATAAAATGACACTCGCCTTCCATTTTGAGAAATCAGTGTTCTTAAAGTTACAAGAAATTAACTTCAATTTTCATTTCCTGTGTGAAATGAACAGGAAGTTTTCGCAGGGATTTTTCTCACAATTTTGAGTTTAGATGTCACAAATCTGATTTTTTTTTATTGTGAGATATCGAAATGTGAGAAATATAAGATAAAAAGTCACAATTTCCTTTTTTTTTATTCCATAGCAAAAATTTTAAATAGAATTGCAAGATATAAACTCATTTCTGAGAAAAACAATCTCAGAAATATGAGATGTAAACTTGGAATTGAGAGAAAAGATCAGAATTCTGAGTTTATATACTGCAATTCTGTTTAGATCTAGCAATTATTACTTTTTCTTCTCAGAATTGTGAGAAACAAAGTTCAAATTGTGAGATAAAAAGTCACAATTATCTTTATTCATTCATTCATTCATTCTGTGGGGTAAATGGGCTTCCACTGATTTGCTCTTTTGTCAAGTGGTATTCCAGAGAGCATTTGATTGGACAAAAATTTGTATTAAGATTGAGTAATGATTTGTATCAATATTGTGTCTTCAGTATTTTTTGGGTTGTTTCCTGTGAGAGAAGGGTCGCACATTTAATGTGTTCATCTGCAAAAAGTGATTTTTTATCAATATTTTGAAATACATACAGTTCAAAATTATGGGGTCAGTAAGATTTTTTAATGTTGTTGGAAGAAGTCTTATGCTTATCAAGGCTGCATTTATTTTCAAAAATACAGTAAAAACATTAAATCGTGAAATATTACAATTTTTAATATATTTTAAAATGTAATTTATTTAGAAAGCATTTGAATATGCTGATTTGCTGCTCATGAAACATTTCATATTATAATCAGTTTTCATCGATATTTTTAATTAACATTGAACTTTTTTTCAGGATCTTTGATGTGCATAAAATTCAAAAGAACTGCATTTTTTGAAATAGAAATCTTGGTCACACTTTATTTTAAGGTCCAATTCTCGCTATTAACAAACCATTAACTATGACTTTTGCCTCAATAAACTCCTAATTTGCAGCTTATTAATAGCTAGTAAGGTAGTTGTTAAGTTTGTATGGCCATGCAGAATATATGCTTTATAAGTACTAATAACCAGCCAATATGTTAATGATAGGCATGCTAATAAGCAACTAGTTGAGAATTGGTCCCTATACTAAAGTGTTACCGAAATATTTTGTTACATTATGTCTTTACTGTCACTATCAATTAATTTAATGCATTCTTGCTAAATAAAATAATTGCTTTCTTTCAGGAAAAAAAAAAAAGCCTTTTGAATGGTAGTGCACATTATCATCAGCCAAATACTATAAATACTAAAATACTAAAAGCCACAAAACTCTCATTTTATTTAATGGGATCTTTAAAATGTATGACCAGGGTGATATAAAGAAATACACAACAACATTTAATCTAAAACAGACAGCAATCGATTGCATGACAAAAGAGGGAGTAACCAAATAAGATAGTGTTGAGGTATTTGACCTGACTGGATGAGAATCGGACAAGAGCAAGAGCTGAACGCCTCAATCCCCTTTCGGCTCTCATGTTGCTATCTGTGATAGCAGACCTGTTTATTCCTGCTGGGCATGTCGGCAGGTGAGAATCCAGCCAAACTAAACGGTGGTCCTGCTGCGCCTTGTGGATTATTAAAGCCCAAACCGTGCTTCTATAAAACAGTTCTTTAGGTATCTGGGTTGGATACATTTATAAGCAGGTAAAAAGCTTTTGATGACAAGAGTGTTTCAGGGGGTCTTTCAGAATCACTAAAGCGCAGATGCATTCACTGTTGCACGCACCACGCAAATGCACCCTGTGACACGGGAAGAACCATAGTCTAAAAGGAGCGTGGGCACTGAGAGAAGGAAAGGGGCTTCTTTATGAAGTTTGGGTGCAGTCTAATGACTCTTATTGTGCGGCCTCCGCAGCACCTTACAGCTAAGGGCAACAATTACTGACTTTTCATTTGACTCTGACATGAACAAGGCCATACCTGCCATCTTCATCCACTCCTCCAAAGATGAGTTGTTCAAACACAGTTGCAGCAAATGGTTCTACAACACGCCTTTATCTGTTTAATGCATGGCATATTAGCACTCTTGTACAAAAGCTTCACAGAGTGCTGAAGGGATGACGTATTTTTGCAGGCCAAAAACCTGGAAAAGCAAAAGGCATTTCAGCACTTCTGATCAGCAAATACATCAGTAACGTGAAAAACCGTTGTTTTTTTTTACTGATTTCCAGTTGTAAAGTGAGCTGGATATATTAATATTATTAAAATTTGATTATCATTTAAAATAACGAAGTGTCTATTTACACTAAGTGCAAATAACCAGCCTTGCTGGCAGAGGTTATTTACACTAATATTGCCAATCAACGTGTGGTTGGGCAAGACAACATTACAAAAGACGCCTGCTAAAAAAACTGCCCCAATGACATAAGTAGTAAAACGCGTAGCAGTGAGTTTGAATCCACTTTTTGCTGAACTCATTCTTCTCCCTTTTCACATCACATATCAGATTGGAAAGGCATTTATTTTCAATAAAATGAAGAATATAATCACAGGTGTTTATCGTTTAGGGTTACGGGTAGGTGTAGGGAGGGCTTAGTAATAAAAATGATCATTTACACTCAATACGTTATTATTGCATACTGTTTTATAATGTAGTAGCTACAATACTGAGGTGCAATTATCAGCCACTTGCACTAAGTAGTATAAATAGCATCTAACTAATATTATTGCGAAGAAAATACTGCTATTTTTACAGTGTAAATAGAATCTATCGCTATTTGCACTTAGTGTAAATCGCATCTATCTACTCTATCGATGTTTTTTATATAAGACTGAAAGAGTTGTCGGAAGTTTAGTAATTGTGACACTGAAGTCATGTGACCATGGTGTTGTTCGTTTATAGCCTACATTTAACTTTTTACTTCTGGCAATTGTATTTAGGCTTCATGAATGAATGAATAAATAAATTCTGATGTGTTCATTTGTGAAGATTATCATGATGAACAAAATGTGTAAGAATTATCCAAATCCAAAAGCCTGTATAAAAATCCTAATGGTTTTTTGTTGAGGGAACCAGGTGATGCTTACTTCCAGGTTGGCCTACTAAAGTATGTCATTACTGCAGCACTCTATTCAGTTCAGAAGCACAACTCTTCTGGAACTATACAATGACAAATGCCATATGAGGAAACACTTGTGAATACGTCTTCTTGAGATGTTGTTCATCAAGTGTTAATGGAATACGAGGGCTTACACTGTACGGAAGATGTATCATCAAAGCCACGTACAGCATGTCTGTTGCAGCCTAAAACATGAAAAACAGAAGAAAACAACGAACACTATTCACATTCCCACTCTTATCAGCAGAGGAAGTGTGTTTTAGTCAGAGAGCACTTGCGCTGCCTAAGACGTCATAGCAACAGCTAAGGGTGTAAACCAAAGGCAGTGTGATGCTCTCTAACAAGCTGTCACACACACATGTGCAACACACACAAACACGCATGCACACGCACTGACAGATTAAACAGCATCATCTTCCCTTTTGTGAAAATAGATGAAGTATACTACATTCATAGTCTTACACCATATTAAAAAGTAAATAACAATAATTTTAAAGTTAGGCCTACTACATTAAAATCTCACATTATCTCACATTACATTTCGGTCAGTAACATGAAAATTAATTCCTGTATTTTAGGATAAAAAAAGTTTATAAACAGTGAATGTAACAGACCACAGCAGAAATCAAGCACTTTAGTGTTGCTTCTCATTTGTTTTCTCCACAATTATTTAAAAAAAAAAAAAAAACATAGCTTTTTTTTTTTTTTTTTTTTAAATCAACAAAGAGTTTTAAGTCTTGAACAAAACCAGCCAACTCTGAGATGAATCGCAACATTACCTTTGATTTAAAGCAAGCAATCAATCAATCAATCAATCATTTAAAAAAAGGGGGAAAAAAATGTATATATAGTGCTGCTTGAAAGTTTGTGAACCCTTTAGAATTTTCTATATTTCTGCATAAATATGACCCAAAACATCATCAGATTTTCATATAAGACCTGAAAGTAGACAAAGAAAACCCAATCAAACAAGTGAGAGAAAAATATTTTCTTTGTCATTTATTTATTGAGAAAAATGATCCAGTGTTACATATCTCTGCATTGCAAAAGTATGTGTATCTCTTGGATTAGCAGTCAATTTAAAGGTGACATTAGAGTCCATCTGTGCAGAGGTGTTTTCATTCAGTGCAATGACTATCAAAAGTCAGTACGTGCCCTGTTTTATTCAAAGAACAGGCATCTATCAAGGTCTGATCATGTTTGTGGAAGTGAATCATGTCACAAACAAAGGAGATTAGACCACTGTTACCTTCCGAGAAGTGGTCGACCAACAAAGATCACTCCAAAGCAGAACTTGTAATAGTCTGTGAGGTTGCAAAAGTTCCCAGGGTAAATTCTAAGCAACTAAAGGCCTTTCTTACATTGGCTAATGGTATGTTCATGAGCTCACCATCAGGAGAACACTGAGTAACCATGGTGTGCATGGCAGAGTTGCAAGAAGAAAGCCACTGTTCTCCAAAAAGAAAATAGCTTGCTAAAGATCATGTGGACAAGCCAGAGGACTATTGGAGAAAGGTTTAATGGATGGATGAAACCAAATTAGAACTTATTGGTTTAAATGAGAAGCTATTATGTTCGGAGAAAAGAACACACTGTATTCCAGCTTAAGAATCTTATCCCATCTGTGAAACATGGTGGTAGTATCATGGCTTGGGCCTGTTTTGCTTCATCTTGGCCAGGACAGCCTGCCACCTTTGATGGAACAATGAATTCTGAATTATACCAGCAAATTCTAAAGGAAAACTTCAGGACATCTGTTTAAGAACAAAGTCTCAACAGAACGTGGGTCATGCAGCAAGACAACAACCCCAAGCACACAAGTCATTCTATCAAAGAATGGTTAAAGAAGAACAAAGTTAATGTTTTGGAATGGTTGAGTCAAAGTCCAGACCTTAATCCAATTAAAATGTTGTGGAAGGACCCAAGCAAGCAGCTCATAGGAGGAAACCCACCAACATCACAGAGTTGAAGTGGTTCTGCACTAAGGAATGGGCTAAAACTCCTACATGTTATTGTGCAAGACTGATCAGCATTTACAAGAAACTTTACCTTCAGTTACTGCAGCAAAAGGGGGTCACACCAGATACTGAAAACAAAGATTCACATACTTTTGCAATGCAGAGATATGTAACACTGGATCATTTTTCTCAATAAATAAATGACAAAGAAAATGTTTTTCTCTCACTTGTTTGATTGGGTTCTCTACTTTCAGGACTTATATGAAAATCTGATGATGTTTTGGGTCATATTTATGCAGAAATATAGAAAATTCTAAAGGGTTCACAACCTTTCAAGCAGCACTATATATATATATATATATATATATATATATATATATATATATATATATATTTTTTTTTTTTTTTTTTCTATGATGAAGACATTACTACACATTTGATGTTAATTAATTATGACAATGAAATAAATGGTAACTTTACTTAAAGCCTTTAAGGATAATGCATTATAAGTGGACATGAGAGGGTATATAATGCATTATAATTATTCATAGTGTGAATTAAATTTACATTAAAAAATAAATAATTATAACCAAATTGAAATGCATTGTAATAATGAATTGATAACTGTTATAATGTATTAACTGTGGTTACAATTATTCATGAGATTGTACAATGCATTATAAGGTGGATTACAAGGCATAATTAATGCATTAAAACTACTTTTATAATGCATTATACATAAAGGCTTTAAGTCAGGTTTTACCAAATAAATGTATTCAAAGCAGCTTATAACATTCAAGGTATACATTTTTTTTAAAGTACACACATAACATGAAAAACAAACCATCATCTCTATTGCTCTACTGTTGGAGCAACAGAATGAATAGGTTAAGTCTTTGAGAATCACTCAAAAAGTAAACGGCAATTAGAATCATAGATTAGATTCATATTTACAAGCATTTCAAGTGGACAGTGGGGCCGAAGTACATGGACCTTTTTCTCAGAATGAGATGTTCCACTGTAATTTTCCAATCAAAAGATGCGCTTTGTTTTCCAACGGCCGAAAATGTCTCATAATCTACACCATTCGGGCTTCCAGGTTCATTAAAAAGGAAATTGACGTGAATCTGGAAATACAACAGAAAGACATCAAAGCACCCACTCTGCTAAATGAGCAGCAAACTCCTCATTAGATATTCACAAATCTCCTAGGATACGGCCCGCCACACAATAACCACCAAGCAAGATTGTTGCCTGTATTGTAAATGCATGCAACAGTGACGAGAGCATCAGTCTGCATAGGAAGGATCCAAATCCATCTCCAAGCCCCAGCAAAGAATCAGCATTCCTCAAAATAAAATGGCTTAAGGGCTTGATTTGAGGGTGCGTACTGTACTTCAAGCACACGTGAGGGTGTTTTATGCATATCTCGGTATTATGTGCGAACATTGATACATTAGTATAATCTCAGGGAACGGTCTACATGTGAGAGACGAGACACAAGAGGGCAAGAGAAGACGACATGGTGCTGCAGTGAGGTTTGTGCCAGTTCATTGCTGTCACAGCCCACACATTCAGCTGATACAATCGTTGAGACACCAAATGCCATGAGAATGTCAGGCTCGCTTTTTAAAGAGACACTAAGCTCAGGAGCACGCAATCAAAAGCAACATCCAATATTCTACACCACAACAAAAAGGGGAAAGACCGCATGTTTCGAGCACAAGCATATTCATTTGATTATTTGGGTCTGGCGACGAGTAGAGATTAGTCACAGTGAGTTGGGGGTAAAGATGATTAAAAAATTGTGTGATAAGAACATATGCACAGTCTTCACTTGCCAAGATACAATCTGTGCAAGAGAAAAAGCCAACATGTTCTATGGGTGCTTAAACCAACCCTGAGTAGACTTACATAACTGGTGAAATAAATACATCATAGCAGATTTAGAATATAATTTTAATTAAAAAATTAAATAAACCTCTTCACTTGATGCAAAAGTGACGCAAAGCAAACACATATTTTGCAAAAGTAATTAAAGAATCCTTTTTTCGCTTTCGACAAAGGAGGTGCAAAGCATCACAAGACACCAAGCATTATAGTAACTCTTTCTCTAAACCGATTAGACTGAAATTAATTGTACATAGTTGCTGATTCAAAGATCAAACATTCTCTGGATAATGTATCACTGAATACCTCATTTAATCTTTGTGATATTTGTCTTTTTTTTCTATTCACACTAGGATTACATGTTGCCACTGGAGACAAAAATGATCTTTGATTTCCATAATTATATCTGTGGGTCCCTTTGATCATGTTCCACCCATTGCTATTGTTCCCATCACTGTGGTGAAATCAAATGCAACAGAATAGGCCAACATCTGCTACTTACACTATTCTACCAGAAAACCCAAAAAAAAAAACCTTTTTTGGTGTTGGGAAAAGAAAAGCTATTTTAAAAGCTTTTTGTTCGGTAATTAATTCTTAAGCAGAATGCTTTCAGGTTTTTCATAATGATCTAAGCAAAATAATCTTATTACCAAATGTGTTTTCATGATTTACAAAAGCAACTGGAGCTCAATAAATATAAATGTAAGATACAAACCAAAGACATTATTATAGACTATAAAGTATAACTGCCAAGGTGCTGCTTTAAAAAAAATATAAAAATTCACAAGATCTATTTCAGGCACTAGACAGGCTTTTCTTCACTCCGCTAGTTGCTTTCTGCCATCGAGTGGTCCCCAAGCAATGTTTGTCTATTTAATTTTTGTTCTAGACTCCATAGAGGAGTCTAAGCTTGCTATTAGGTTCAATTCTAATTTTGACTGAGATTTGTTTTCTAAATCACTAGGATTTTGCCACTCAGGAATATGTAAATGCAGCAAGGGCTTGGAAATTGGCACACTCTAATTGGGCTTAGCCTCAGAAAGGTCATTCAGTGAGCAGACACTCTCGCGAAATGATTAATTACTTGCAGTGACAAAACATTTGAATAGTGGCAGAAGGAGAGAACTGTTGGAAATGAAGAATCAGAGTAACACACAACAGCTAATAGAACTGATGTGTATACATTTGAAGGGTGTGAACTTGAAAATCACTTACATTTGTGTACCTTACAGAAAAACCACATGAATTTCACGTTTTCCACATGTGATCACATGTCCATACATTTTTTCACGTGTCTATATATTTTTTTCACATGTGATCACGTGTCCATATATTTTCCACATGATCACTTGTGTCCATATATTTTTCACATGTGATCACATGAAGACAACATAAGAGCACATGTGGCGCGTCAATCACATGTGGAAATTTTCTGTGTGTTATAATAGGTTTTCACATGTGGATCACATGTTAGCTACATGTAACAAATACTGTGCATTTTCAGCTTCACACTGTATGTTGACTTTTAGTTTGTTCCTATTTCCTGCTTCCCATTGTAGTCCCTTGTAGCTTTCTTTGTGTCACAGATCGGCCAGGCTCATCCACCACCCAATCACAGCACACACCGCCACCTGAGTATTAACTGCACGCACCTGTTTGGAATCATCACTCTCATCAGGACTCCTTCATAAGCACACACCTCACTTCACTCAGTGTCTGGTCTCGTTTCTACGAAGTGGACTCACTCTTATGCCTTTCAAGCGCTATTCAGATATACTTAAACTTACCCTTTGTGTCTCCTCCAGTGTGTGTCTCTGCTCCTCGCTCCAACATCTGTTCCAGGTGCCTTATCGTTGTGGTCTCCATTCCACGATCTCCTGCGAAACAAGAAACAAGGTTATACTCCCCATCAATCCATGAACTGTTCCATTGCCCTTGATGCTCACCTGCCATTACCATCTGCCTCAGTTGCTGTCTGAGTCTCCTTCCGTAACAGAAGACCGGACCATTAAAGAATTCAGCAACATGAGTGCATCTGATCCATTCCAGGAGATCGTGGATGCTCTCAAACGGATTCTCACTCCCGCACCAATTCCACCACCACCACCTGTGCCACGAGACATCAACACCGCCACTCCTTCTTCCGACCATCATTACCAGTCCCATGGCCAAACCAGCACCCTTCTCTGGTTCGGTGGAGGAGTGCAATGGGTTTTTGCTGCAATGCTCACTTGCTTTGGAAATGCAACCTCATCTGTATCCAATGGAAAAAGCCAAGATTGCATTCCTGATTTCCCTGCTGACGGGGCGAGCGCTCCAGTGGGCAAAGACCATCTGGTCACAAGCTGGTACTATAACCCTCTCTTTTGATAATTTTGTTGCCCATTTCCGAGAAGTCTTTGGCAGACCAGCAGGCGATACCTCTGTCAGCGAACAACTCTACAACTCTCCGTCAGGGCTCTCTTCCCATTAATGATTATGCTCTTAAATTCAGAACCCTCGCAGCGGCCAGCGGCTGGAATGAGCGCTCGCTCCTCACCACCTACCGGCAGGGATTAGAGCCGAGAGTGCGGCTTCAGCCGAACGTTTTATACAGCTGTCCATCCAATGTGCCACCCGTATTCAATCTTGTATTGAACAACATCAACTGTCATCTCTCACTCCACTCCTTTGCCGGCCAGACGCCATCAGCCCTCCAGAACCAGGTCATGAACCTATGCAGGTGGATAGTGCTCGACTCTTCATCTGAACGGCAGAGACGGCTGACCCAAGGCTTATGTTTGTACTGTGGAGCTGGTGGGCATGTGATATCCACATGCCCAATTCGTCCACCAAGACCTGTGGTGCGTGTCATTAAGCCAGCAATAATCAATATGCAATTCTCACCTCTATTGTGAAGCTAACTGCCTCCGGTATCTTCCTTTCAGTACACGCCCTCCTTGACTCCGGGTCAGCCGGGAACTTCATCTCCGGGAATCTCTGCCGCCAGTTCAAGCTCCCGACTTCTACCACCAACACCACCTACCAGGCCCAATCTGTAACCGGTAGATCACTCAGCCGAAAACATGTACGCCACAGTGTTTGACCTCTTCACTTACAAGTGGGACAGTTACACAAGGAAACTCTGCATCTCCTGGTTCTGGAGGATTCCACCGCTGATGTGATCCTAGGGCGCCCATGGTTTGTGCAACACTATCCCATCATCTCCTGGAAAACTGGTGAGGTCCTGAAGTGGGGCAGTACCTGTTTCCCTGACTGTTTCCCTCACACTCCTCAGCCATCATCTCTTCAACCTGAAACACTCCCTGTTAACTCCACTTCCATCGAGAGTCCCATCAAGGAACAGTCAGTTGCTATTCCCACCTGTTACGCCACCTTCAGTAATGTCTTCTGCCCGAAGAAAGCCTCCCAGTTACCTCCACACCGGCCATGGGACTATGCCATAGATCTGCTTCTGGGTGAGCCAGTGCCCCGTGGTAAGATTTACCCACTATCACTCCCAGAACAGAAGGCCATGGAGGAGTACATTGAGGAGGCTTTACATCAAGGCTATATCCGCCCTTCTACGTTCCCTGCTGCTTCGAGCTTCTTCTTCGTGGCCAAGAAGGACGGAGGTTTGAGGCCTTATATCGATTACCGGGCGCTGAACAAATTAACAGTCAAATTCCGTTATCCGCTTCCCCTCGTCCCAGCGGCATTGGAACATCTCCGCAGAGCCACAGTCTTCTACAAGTTAGACCTCCGCAGCACGCAACCTCATCCGGATACGTGAGGGGGACGAGTGGAAGACTGCCTTCATTACCCCTACTGGTCACTATGAGTAACTCGTCATGCCGTATGGATTAGTAAACGCCCCCTCCGTATTCCAGGATTTCATGCACGAGGTTCTTCGGGAGTATCTTCATCGGTTCGTTCTCGTCTACATTGATAACATCCTTATCTACTCCCGGAGCATGGCCGAACATCACCACCACGTTGCAGAGGTCCTGCAACGCCTGAGAGAATTCCAACTGTTCCTCAATGCTGAAAATTGCTCCTTCCATCAGTCCTCAGTGCAGTTCCTTGGCTACATCATAGACCACAGTAGTATCGAGATGGACGAGGGGAAGGTAGAGGCCATCAGGAATTGGCCTGTTCCAACTACCATCAAGGAACTTCAGCAGTTCCTGGGATTCTCAAACTTTTATAGAAGATTCATCCACAACTACAGCTCCATAACCAGTCCACTCACAAGTCTGCTAAGAGACAAGCCCAAATCTCTGTCCTGGTCACCAGCAGCCACTGAAGCTTTTGAAGCCCTCAAGAAAGCCTTCACATGTGCACCGCTCCTCAACCATCCAGACCCCAACAAGCCCTTCATTGTAGAGGTGGATGCCTCCACCACTGGGGTAGGAGACAAACTCCATCCATGTGCCTTCTCTCGCAAACTCAGCCCTGCGGAAATAAATTACGACATCGGCAACAGGGAACTCCTGGCTATTAAACTAGCCCTAGAGGAGTGGAGGCATTGGTCAGAGGGTGCACAACATTCATTCATTGTTCTTACTGACCACAAAAATCTACAATATCTGCGAGACGCCAAGAGACTTAATCCTCGACAAGCTCGATGGGCACTCTTTTTCACCAGATTAAATTTTACCATCTCCTATCGTCCAGGTCCCAAAAATGTTAAAGCAGACGCTCTCTCTCCCCTTCACGCTCCTGAAGTCAGTGAGGAACCTGAACCCATCATCTCCAAGAAAATCTTCGTAAGCCCCATCCAATGGACCTCCAATCCAGTTACCTCCGCCAATGCTTCCAGAGCCACTCCGCCGGGCTGTCCACAGGGGTTGCAGTATGTCACCAGAACACAACGCACTCCCCTGATTCACTCCGTTCAGACTTCTCTGGACACCGGCCACCCAGGGGCCAACAGCACCCTCTCGTTGCTAAAGGATTGCTAGGTATGTGAGAAGGTTTGTCCACGGCTGTTCCGACTGTTCCATCGCCAGGAGTCTGCGCCACCTACCATCTGGCAAACTCCTTCCACTGCCCGTTCCCAACCGCCCCTGGTCACACCTAGGAGTTGACTTCATCACAGATCTGCCTTCCTCGGACGGTAACACGTGTTCTAGAAGTCATTGATCAAGTCTCTAAGTCCTGCCAACTTTTCCCCCTCAAGGGTCTGCCCACAGCTATGGAAACCGCTGAAATCATGTTTAACAACATATTCAGATATTACGGGATTCCAGAAGACATTGTTTCAGACCGTGGCCCACAGTTTATCTCCAGAGTATGGAGGGCCTTTTTCTCACTCCTAGGTGTGACCATAAGCCTCTTCGTCGGGATACCATCCTCAGTCTAACGGGCAGACGGAGAGGAAAATTCAGGAAATCGGATATTTCCTGCGAACCTTCTGCCATGGCCAACAGAACTCTTGGAACCAGTTCCTAGGCTGGGCCGAGTACGCACAGAACTCTCTTAGCCAACCATCCACTGGACTCACTCCCTTCCAGTGCGTTCTCGGTTACTTGCCTCCCCTATTTCCCTGGTCGGGGGAACGATCTGATGTCCCATATGTCGACTACTGGTTCCGAGAGGGTCTGGGACACAGCTTATCATCAGCTTCAGCGGGCAGTGCGCAGAACCAAGACGACAGCAGACCTTCGTAGGGCGGAAACTCCATCATACCAACCTGGTCAGAAGGTCTGGCTGTCCACCCAGGACATTAGGATGCGCCTGCCCTGCAAGAAGCTCAGTCCCAGATACGTTGGCCCCTTTACCATCAAGCAGATCAATCCAGTCATGTATCAACTTCAGCTTCCCTCACAGTACAAGGTTCACTCTTCCTTCCATGTCTCACTACTCAAACCTTATCATCCTCCCGTTTCTGTTTCCACAGAGCCTTGCCCGACAGAGGAACCCCCTCTCCCGTTAATCCAGGAGGACGGCGCCATCTATACAGTCAACAAGATTTTGGACTCCCGGCGCCGTGGTGGTCTCTTGGAATATCTTGTGGACTGGGAAGGTTATGGGCCAGAAGAATGGTCATGGGTCCCCAGAGATGACATCCTCGATCCCACGTTGTTAGAAGCCTTTCACTCCACTCATCCAGATCGTCCTGGACCTCGAGGGAGAGGTAGACCACCATGACGTCAGGAGCGGGCCGTGGAGGAGGGGGTACTGTCACAGATCGACCAGGCTCATCCACCACCCAATCACAGCGCACACCGTCACCTGAGTATTAACTGCACGCACCTGTTTGGAATCATCACTCTCATCAGGACTCCTTCATAAGCACACACCTCACTTCACTCAGTGTCCGGTCTCGTTTCTACGAAGTTGACTCACTCTTATGCCTTTCAAGCGCTATTCAGATATACTTACCTTGTGTACTTACCCTTTGTGTCTCCTCCAGTGTGTGTCTCTGCTCCTCGCTCCAATGTCTGTTCCAGGTGCCTTATCGTTGTGGATCTTGTCACTACTCATAATCAGAGGTGTGTGCTATCTCAAGTCTCCATTCCACGATCTCCTGTGAAACAAGGTTATACTTCCCATCAATCCACGAACTGTTCCATTGCCCTTGATACTCACCTGCCATTACCATCTGCCTCAGTTGCTGTAAATAAAGTTGCCTGTGTATCTTCTAATCCTCTGTCGGAGTCTCCTTCCGTAACACTTTGTTTGTTGAAATGTACTGTAGTTGCAAAGTTACTTAGGCTATGTAGGCTAGTTAGTAAAATAAAATAAAGTTCATACTACTACTGATATATGATTTATCAATTATACGTTACATACCACTTATGATTATTAAGTGCTCATTTATGATGATACACCTTGTTATTAGCTTGTACCTGTAATTGTTGATCATCAGGTAGCATAATAACTAACACACACACACACACGATATATATTTGAATATATATATATATTCAACTTAATTATAAAATTTTTATTGAGGAACAACATTACAAAAAATGTTAATAAAATTAATATTATTAAGATTACAATAACATAATAATTTCTTCTTAATATTAATAATAACAAGACGCAAAATGTAGATGCATAATATTTTCCAATAGATGTACTTTTAACATTTTTCACATCCCCCCCCCCAAAAAAAAAAAAAATCATAAAATACATAAAATAAAAAAGCTAATTACAGAAAGGAGGATTTTGAATTTGTGAGCATGGTGATGACATAATTTCCTCTCATCCTACAGCTGCTGCTGTGAAACCCACAGTGATGCCGGGGAAGAAATGATCGGAAATAAAACAAAGTATTCTATGCACCACAAAACAATGTGTCTGTAATATACTGTATTCAGAATAAAACAATATTTATCAACATTGCTCTTTTGAACTGTTCTTATATCTTCTCATTTTATATAACATAACAAAGACATCACATGGGTTAATCTATGGCAAAGTACATTTTGCAGTCCTTAACCTTTATCTAAGTGTTACATTTGCAAAACACTGTAGGGTTTCAACTTATATACATTATAACATTAATCTTGTATTTGAACACCTACTTGAGCCTCAACCTGGCAATATTTTTGTCTAACTTGTACTCTAATAATGTGGTCTAATTTGAAATGTTAGAATAAGAAATAAGACATCCACAACAATTCCAACACTGTCGAATAACCCACATACCGTTAGCTATACTACAATATGTTGAAATGTCTGCATTATGCACAGAAATGAAAGTGAACAAAAAGTTTGATGTAAAATTTTATTAAATCAACAAACAATAGTCCATCTTGAATGATCTGAAGTAATTCCAGTAAAATTCCTACCTCTCTTCTACTTCCTGCAGATTTAAAGGACGATTTCGTTTGTGCGCCCCCTGTCGTTTCAAAGAATATCTCAAAGGCAAACGCGTCAAGTATAAACGCCTCGTCCGTTTGGGGAGGTGCGCGCGCAGTCAGCGGAGGCTCGCGAAGCGGAGCCAGGCGCGAGTATAAACGAGGCTTAACCCTCCACACATATTTATATTTAGTTAAAAAAAAAAAAGTTTCAATTCAGTCAATCTTTTTTACCCCGTTTTAACATGTATTTCTATGAAGACTGGCCGTAGCTGTCGGGCAAGATGGCGGATAGCAGCGGCGACACATAATATACGCATTCTGATTGGTCAGATCGCATGTCAATCAAGCTCTTTGCGAAAGGTCAATTCTCGCGTGTTTTCATGACAAAACGTGGTTTAGGGACCGAATAGAGTCGTTGGGTGACAGAGTTGGGTAACACTTTATTTTGATGGTTTTTGAACATTCTGTTGACACTAAGTAATGTTGCAACTACATGTCAACAAACTCTCATAAGAGTATGTGAGCAATTCCACCGTTACGGACGTGACATTTGCAGTCAAAATCTGAAATATAAATTCTCATAAATTATATTTATTACCAATATATTAAACCATCTCTTTATATTTTTCTAAACCCCCTAAAATAGAGTCCAGACATGAGAAAAGTATCAGTCTATAACCCTGTTTTATATGTTAAATGGGGGGAAAACACATGCGTTACGGACGTGACAAAAAATAACCAACCCATTCTCACACCCAACTCGTCACATATTGAAGCTTGGTCAGGACCACATGGCGTCACTTTTTGACGCTCAAGGTACCCCTTAGCGTCATTTTTCGACTTGCAGGGTCCTCCATTGCTTTAAATAGGAAACCCTTAGCGTCAATATGCCGACGCCATACTGGGAATTTTATCGTCATTATTAAATTATATATTGGGTAATAACAGTGCCATTATTGCATATATGTTGGGGTGTGATTTTTCAATGTAAACAGCCACAACAGTTTTATTTATATTACATTATTTACACATTTATGAGCACATAACCCAACCCCTGCCCCTAAACCTACCACTTGTCAATAAAACACAAGATTTATTCAAAAAATATTAATATTCCAAGTCTTCCGAGGCAAAACATTTGATTTGTGAGAGGAATAGACGCGACCGCCGTCTCCGTCCGCCGTTAATCCTGTGTGCTCCAGTCTGACTCTGTGCGCGAATTCAAAAAATGCCGCCAGAAGAAGCCTTACGTCAGCCTTGGTTGTGAAATGCTATTGGCTCTTGTGTGTCTCGTGACCGATTGCGTTTTGCTGTTCCGACAGGCTATTGGCTCTTGTGTGTCTCGTGACCAATTGCGTCACGCTACGGGACGGTACACGGTAGTATCTTTTTGAATGAGATGTGAGCACGTTAACAGAGCGGGGTCATTTTCAGCGATTAAAACCTTATGTTTTGCTCTCTTCTTCGCATAAAGACTTTGTATGGCTTCAGAAGACTTGGAATGCAACACGACTTGTTTGTAATGCTTTTATACTGCTTGTTTATGGTCAGTTTTTGCAGTAAATACCTGTGACTGCACTTATATTTGCCTGTTACGTGTTTTATGTTGTTCAGAAGTGGGTAGGTTTAGGGTAGGGGTGGGGTTAGGTGCTCCAATAAAAGTATAAATGTATATAAAATTATTTATATTTTTTACAAATGCATGCAAACCATTAAACTAAGACAAACAACTGAAAACAACGGAGGATAACGTTGTCATTTTCCATAAGCGTCTTGACCTGACGCATAAAGCAAGCAATTGAAAGCAATGGAGTTCCTATTTTGTCATATACTGACGCCTAGGGGCACTTTTGGCGTCTTCATAGTGACGCGAAAGGCGTTTAACCATGCTTCAGTTTTTGACGCCTCGGGAGTGAGAATGGGTTGAAAATAACACGAGTTTCTGGGAGACAACATATTTTGTAAACTTTCTGCGAATTACAATGCACAGCCCAGAAGCGACAACATGTGCCGAATGGAGAAGGGTTGGCTATTTACAAAGCATTAAATATCAATTTTGTTTAAATTTTCGTTGTTGTGTTTCAGAGGAAAAAAATCAATGTTACGGACGTGACATCTCTCCGTTACGGACGTGACCAGTCTGAAAGCGGAATTCATCCGACTATGAAAAAACATATAAAAATGCTTTAAAAACTTTAACAGAGACGTCTAGTGAGTATTTAATAGGGCTGCCCCCCCCCCCCCACTAAAGATTTTTCTAGTTAACTAGTTGTTCGTTTAAGCCATTAGGATATATTCAACTAATTGCGCATTTTATATTAAATTAATAGACCTACTAATCCATATGAGCTTCAATATATTCAAGCACACGTATAAAATTTGCCACAAGGCACAGGCAAAAGTAGCCTAAGGATTAATGTATAGAAAAAGGAGACATTTTAATTATTTACTAATAAACTAAAGTTTATTACGGCTGCAAGAAGAAATTCATAGTGCCGACTCTCACCTCCACAGTATGGACCATTGGATGCGCCTTTAGGGAGAAATGCAACCTTCAAACATTTAATTTTTGTTTTAAATTGGTTCGTTTAAAAGTAGGCATTTCAGCCTTTCTATAGATATATTTTTCTATGTGAGACACACACGCTGAGTTTTGGTTCTTTTTGGAGACGCGCTCCAGTTCACAGAGACGAATCCTGTACGTTTTCGTTATTTTGCAAAAGCACAACATTTTATTGTTATTATGAATTTACATAAAATTAGTTTCGAATTGATTTTAAGTTGTTTCATTCTCAGGAAAAAAATTGCAAATGATCGCACGGGCGATTGATATTCCGCATAAACACTTGAACACGGGCCAAAAATATAGCCTATAGGTTAACGCTAGAGGTTGGAATCCACATTAAAATAAATCCTCACCAGTCTACATCCGAGTCAGGTGCAGTTATAACCTATAAATTGAAGGCTATTTGACGTTTTAAAATGATCTAACTGACCAACGCCGCTTCAATTCGTTGATCGTAGTTGTTGATCAAGATTAAACGGATGCCGCTGAAAAAAAAAAAGTTTTAATGACTTGCTTATGCATTAAATAACTAAGATACAAAACAGGTTAAGTAAAATATTCTAAATATAATAGGCCTATTGTTCAAATATATAGACTGCGAAGACCTTTTGCATCTGCATAACAAAGTGGATTATTTATTTATTATTTTACTATGCAATTATACAAAATTAAACCAAACAAAAAAATATTTAGACAAAATAAAAATAAAAATAAATTATAATCCCACAGTACTAAAGATACTCCCTAATCTTGCACTCCCCAGGTGAAAAACAAGTACACTTCCATTATGTACTTAAAGTGCTCTGTTTTCACGCACTAATTTTGTACTTAATATACTAAAAATGATCCTTTAGTACTTCTTAGGGTCAACTTAAGATCATCTAAGTGTACTCAATTGTGCTATTTTGAGACACCATGAATATGAACTAAAATGCGCTTTTAACATATCTTTGTATTTAAAAATGTATTTAGTTACCACTTGTAGTTGAACCCTTCTTTCATTCACTAGAACAGCGACAAGAGTTATTTGAAACACATAAAATGTTTAAACAAGATAATATTGACAATGACATTTAAAATAGTTTTGGCGGGCTGAGAATGCGATTTCTAAAATGTTATGATACGGTAAGCCTGACACAGCAGTAGACCTTTATCAGTCAGCAACGAGGCAAAAATGCGCGCCGGTATGCATATGATTTATGAAGCTTCCGTAGACAACAATAGATTTACAATGCACAAACCAGAAACGTTTAAATCCTACATACATAATACTACATAATGAGCATATTCCGCGCTCAAGCATAACGTTTGCCACAAAGCACAAGCAAAAGTTGCCTAATGATTATGAAAAAAGGACACATTTTATTTTTTATTAATAAACTAATGTTTTCATGAGTCCTTGTCAGCTGCAAAAATGAAATTCACGAAATTTCCACTGGACGCGCCTTTAGAGAATGCATTCACAGATTACGTAATCAGGGAGTATTTGATTTCGTTTTGAATTGGTTCGTTCAAAAGTAGACAAGCTTTCTGTAGATATATTTCTCAGGTATGTAAGGCACCCAATTTTAAGTTGTTTCATTATCAGGAAAAAAATGCAAGTGGTCACGCAGGCGCCTCCCTGTCTTTCTTGAGCATTAATTATTTTCCACACAAACACTTGAATATGAATAATAGCCTATATAGCACATTTACATTAGGTTAACTCTAGAGTGTGGGATCCGCATTAAAAGAAATCATTTTAGTCTACATCCAAGACAGATGCAGTTTAACCTGCAAATTGAAGGCTATTTGACGTTTTAAAATGATCTAACGGGCCATGCTGCTCCAATTCCTTGATCATTGTTGTTGATCAAGATTAAACGGATGTCGCAGTCATAAACTTGTTTTAATGAGTCTCATAAACTTATTTTAATAAATCGCTTATGCATTAAATAACACAGATACAGAACAGGTTAAGTTAAATATGCTGAATATATAGGCAATTGTACAAATAGTAATATAATGCTATAGACTGCGAATAAGATTGCAGTTTCACATTTCGCATATGCATAGTATAGTGAATTATTTTTAACATGCAATGATACAAAATAAAACCAAACAATATTTGTAATGAAGAAAAATATTTAGACAAAAATGAAAGAATGATGTAAACCCACAGCACATCTTTTGCGAGCGCCGAACACGCAAAATCTTGCTCTCTGAATGGATGCAGCGCAGATAGATTCGAGACACAAGTTATTTCAAACACATTGAATGTTTAATTAAGATAATATTGACTATGAACATTATATGACATTTGAAAAAGTTTTGACGATTTGTACTTCAGTCCGCCTGTGCATTTCTGGCCCGCACAGTCTTAGGATCAATCTCCGCGATGTTCTCGTTGAAAATGCAATTTCTTACATGTTAGAATTAATTCATTTCTAAAATTTTATGATATGGAAAGCATGAAACAGATCCCAGCAGTATAAACATACACAGGCTATCAGTCATCAGTAACGAGGTATGCATGCCAGTATGCATATGATTTAATATGTAACGTCCGTCACGTCCGTAACGCATTTTTATGGTGGATAAGTGCAGAGAATGGAGATGAACTGTTGATCATAATTAGCATGGCCATAAGTTAGCTTTGTACAGAAAGTTTCAAGTTAATTGCATTAATAATTACTATAAGATATAAACTTAATCTTTCAAATGTTATGGACGTGACACAGCGCTGAATCGTACAGACCTCATAAATCTCAGTTTAGACTGACACTTAAGACTGGTTTTGTGGTCCAGAGTCACATATGGTATAAGAGTAAATAATGACTGAATTTTCATTTTTGGGTGAACTTTAGCTTGGCATCAGTCTTTGTGAGATTATTTGTCAAAAACAATTTAAAAAATAAATACATAAATAATAATAATTTATGGTTAAAAAAAAATAAAAATTAATTGAACACTACTATTTTTGGACACCATGGATTTGTTTGTGATTTGTATCTCTCTTTCATTCATTCATTTAGGACAAGTCTGATGAGTTTGGAGATGTTGCCGTGGCCCTCTTTACAGACGATACAAATTTCATTACCAACCTGTGAAAATCTCATGTCATCATGGAAATATGACTCAAGTTGTTATAGGTCTAAATACAACACAATTACAAAAGAGACTAATAAATATTGTGTTAATTGTACTTATTAGTGCCTCTCGGTGTACTTTCAGGTTCTATGAACTTCATGCCATGGGAACTGTGATTGAGTAACTTTTTTTTTTTTTTTTAATTTATGAACAAATCTGAAATGGCACGTTCCCAGTTATTATAGAGATAGTTCACTCAAAATGAACATTCTGTCATTAATTACTCATCCTCATGTCATTCAAAACCCTTAAGATCTTTGTTCATCTTTGGAACACAAAATAAGATATTTTTGATGAAATCTGAGCTTTCTGACCCTGCATAGACAGCAATGCAACTGAAATGTTCAAAAATATCTTAATTTGTGTTCCGAAGATGAACAAAGATCTTACGGATTTGGAACAACATGAGGGTGAGTAATTAATGGCAGAATTTTAATTTTTGGACAAACTATCCCTTTAAGATTTATATAAATGCTTTAGACTGTAGTTATTCTTTTTAAATTCTTCATAATATGAATAGTGTATAAGGATTGCTCAATAAAACTTAATGGAATTTTACTATACAATTGAGGTCTTTAACAGGATTAAATATTTTTTGAGTGTATATTGAGCATGAGTTAAATATTGACTAGAATTTTTAAAGTCATTTCACAATCACATTGCAACACAAGCAGGTTTATAATATACGTTTCACATGGGATTCACAAGTTTTACATGTGTTTCACATGGGAATTCACATGTATTTCACATTATCTCATGGGTTTCACATGGGAATTTACATGGGTTTCACATAGGAAAGTACCATGGGTTTCACAATATACATGTGTTTCATATTTCCCATGTGCAAAGCACACGCTTCACATGTGATTTTCACGTTTTCACAATGTACAGATCTGTTTTCTCTTACAGAAAAACCAAATGAATTTCACATGTGCAAAAGCACACGTGGCCACATATACATGTGATTCTGCACATGTGAAATTTCACGTGTGAAATGGAAAATGTGTGCTTTGCACATGGGAAATGTGTGTTTTTGGAACATTTTCATGTGAAGTTACATGTGATCACATGTCAAACACATGAGATCACATGTGAAAGACATGTATATTCCCATGTGAAACACATGATACTTTCCTATGTGAAACCCGTGTGAAACCCATGGGATCACATGTGAAATACATGTAAATTCCCATGGTATATTCTCATGTGAAACACATGGGATCAAATATGAAACACATGTATATTCCCATGTGAAACCCATGTGATCACATGTGAAACACATGTAAATTCCCATGGTAAATTCCCATGTGATCACATATGAAACATGTATATTCACATATGAAACACATGTATATTACCATGTGAAACCCATGTGATCACATGTGAAATACATGTAAATTCCCATGTAAAACACATGTGAAAGGTATATTATAAACCTGCTTGTGTTGCAAGGTGATTGTGAAATGACTTTAAAAACTCTAGTCAATATCTAACTCATGCACAATATACACTCAAAAAATATAAAATATTTAATCCTGTTAAAGACCTCAGTTGTATAGTAAAATTCCATTAAGTTTTATTGAGCAATCCTTATACACTATTCATATTACAAAGAATTTCAAAAGAATAACTACAGTCTAAAGCATTTAAATAAATCTTAAAGGGATAGTTTGTCCAAACATGAAAATTCTGCCATTAATTACTCACCCTCATGTTGTTCCAAATCCATAAGATCTTCATTCATCTTCGGAACACAAATTAAGATGTTTTTGAACATTTCAGTTGCATTGCTGTCTATGCAGGGTCAGAAAGCTCTCGGATTTCATCAAAAATATCTTAATTTGTGTTCCAAAGATGAACAGAGATCTTAAGGGTTTTGAACGACATGAGGATGAGTAATTAATGACAGAATTTTCATTTTGAGTGAACTATCTCTATAATAACTGGGAATGTGCCATTTCAGATTTGTTCATAAATTAAAAAAAAAAAAAAAAAAAAAAGTTACTCAATCACAGTTCCCATGGCATGAAGTTCATAGAACCTGAAAGTACACCGAGAGGCACTAATAAGTACAATTAACACAATATTTATTAGTCTCTTTTGTAATTGTGTTGTATTTAGACCTATAACAACTTGAGTCATATTTCCATGATGACATGAGATTTGTTGGTAATGAAATTTGTATCGTCTGTAAACAAATCCATGGTGTCCAAAAATAGTAGTATTCAATTTATTAATTTTTTTTAACCATAAAATTATTATTATTATTATTATTATTATTATTTTATTTAAAATTGTTTTTGACAAATAATCTCACAAAGACCGATGCCAAACTAAAGTTCACCCAAAAATTTAAATTCAGTCATTATTTACTCTTATGCCATATGGCCATTCTTTTTGATACCACAAAAGGGGAAATAAAAAAATGGTGAAAAATCAAACAAATTTTAATTGTAAAAATTCTGTTGGTCTGGTGTGGAGGACTGTGTTTATGAGAAATCAGGGTATCTTCCGTTCATTAGTTTTTTAATTTAACATTAAAAACAGAAAAATAAGAAAACGCGCGCACTGATCTACACTGTTAGACATTTCTGTAATTTCTGCAGTTATTTACTGTATATCACCCAGTATAATACTGCAAATCCCCTTTACAGTAAATAACTGTAATACCCTTTGCATCATGGGAATTTTCTGTGACGTCAGACCCGACATACAGAGACTTACTGTAAAATTGCTGTATACTACTGTATTTGCTGTAATGGCCTCTTTGGCGCCATTCTATTGAGGTTGTTTTATTTTCCTCATTTCTTACATTTGGATTGACATGATTTGCCCTACTATAACTGCCTGTCTATAACGCCACAACAGCTTGGGACTGACTACACTGGATGTGTTTCGCTTATAATGATTGGAAAATCCGTTTGTACTTTGTGTCAGAAATATACCGGGGCATCACTTTACTGTCCGAATCCACTGTAGATTATATATAATGGGTTCTATATTGCTTTGTATCGAGTCGCGATAAAAAATGAGTAATTTTTCCCAGGGATGAACCCGGGAGAGTGGAAGAGCTCTGGAGAACATCTACGCTGTGTGTTGATGCACCTTACGAGAGAATAAGACCACCAATTTGTCTGTGTGTTTGTGTCAGATTTTTGCACACCAGTTTAACCTAGTAACATTTACCCATCAACATGGCGGTAACAAACTTTACTATGGTAAACTGCACTGTCATTTCAAACGACTTTTGTCAGCTTATTGAATTAAGTTACCGAATTAAAATTATTTTTAACGTGCATCACTTATCTTATATTAACATTAGGTTAACTAATGTGAAATTTTGTTCAGGTGTTAGTAGTGTTGGCCAGTAGCCTGAGAAAATAAAATCCTATGTTAGCTGCCTTTTCTAGTTTTAGGATTAGTTTGTTATAGTTTTTAATGGAATTTAAGATTTACTGCATTTTTTTGTATTTGTGTTTTAAAGGCAACTGCAATGAAACATCAAGAAAGACATGAGCAGGCCAGCCACCCTGAGACTGTTAATTCATGGTAAGAGAACAACTATGGTTTTGAGAGATTTGTGTATTCTATATGAGGTTTCCCTTTTAAAAGTGTGCTATTTCTTCTATTTGTTTTTCAGAGAAGACATTTCTGTCACTAACAAAGTGGAGGGTGAGCAAAGGTGGTGGCCACGTTTTGGAGCAGCACCTGGGTTTTGCAGATGGCTATGTATTCTTTGGCTGTTTGTCTTTTTCCTCATTATATTTCTGTTGCCTAAAGATTCTTTGTGAGGATGAATCCAGAGGACACAACATAACGCACTGCAAAACGTCCTAAGACAGGAGAAATGGTGAAGTTGCACTGTTCCAGCATTGGAAGACTGTATTTTTAAGTGTTATACATGCTATGTTTTAAATAAAGCATTTTATATTTTGTAATTATTGTGTATGTTTTAATTGAATGTCAGTAGTACATATGTAGAGTAAAAATAAAATGAATTCTATATAAAAATGTATAAAATCTAATGAAATCTATATTAAAATGAATGAATTACAGTAGTATACTGATGAACTGGATTTTTTTTTGTAATTTACTGTAAAACAGTATAATTTGCAACCGTAAATCAAATACAGTTTTCTACTGTAAATCTTAATTACAGTAACTTACTGGCAAAAGTGTTACTGTAAAAACCCTTTGAAATGTCTAACAGTGTATGTAATTCTCTATGGCTGTGTGACACTTTGATATGTCAGCTCAATAAAACAGACGATGTGCCAAAGATGTAGGTTGGGGGGTAGCTGTGGGTGCCGATGTGAATAAATTAATATTTAGGCTAAGAAAATAATAACTTATAATAATAAATGATACCCTAATTTCTCGCGCAGGTTGCCGAATTGATGCCTACACAGAAGTAAGCCCTGTCTATAGGCTCTGCCCCGGTACGGGCTATTCGTTAGCCATTTGTTAGTCTGGTTGTTTGATGAGAAAGTGATGAAATATAGTTGCAATAAACGCGTTAAGAATGCATAGAACTGTAGCAGCAAGGCTATTTTCTGCTGTGCGTAACTGTGGAACAAGTAATGACGGCACGGTTTAATGTTTGGTTGACCAATCGGCGGAAAGGGGCGTTTTATTCCCACCCACATGCAGAGATCGAAAATTCAAGTCGTTTATTCATTTTCTAGCCCTGAACGTAAAAACAGAAAATCAAGCATAAATCTTTTTTCGTTTTTTTGAAAAATTAAAAAACGAAAAAAGGAACCGTTTTCTTATTTTTCTGTTTTTAATATTAAATTAAAAACGAATGAACGGAAGATACCCTTTTTATAGGAATATATTTGCTCAACATTTCACTTCAGCTCACCAAGGAAAGATGAAGATTGCAAAACAGGTTTAAAACATGACTCTCAGAAAACTCAAAAGTATTACTCGTCTATTGTCTTTTATGAGGTGAAGATCTCTAGACCAAAACAATGCAAGAACTTGATTTGTTGTTATGACAGGCAGAAAACAACACATATATTCACCTCAGAACATAAAGTATGTGCAAAATTTTCTAGGAGCCATGAGTCGCATGTTACTGCATTTTAGTTTTTGGGTGAGCTGTCCCTTTCAAATAAATGGCAAATTAGTTTGAACAAATCAACACAGATATAGTAACACCGATGTAGTAAAACCAATCAAATGTTGATGAACTGACTAAACAACAGTATGAGTAAAAACACTTTTGTATTTTGTAGGGCTGCAACTAACGATTATTTTAATAATCGATTAATATGTCGATTATTTTTTCGATTAATCGATGAATCGGATTTAAAAAACAAAAAAAAAAACATTCATTTCCAACCCTTTATTCAAAAACAGAACTAAAATCTTTAGAAAGTGCACAAACATGTTGCTCCTTGAACATCCCTGAGCTGTTATAATAATAATAAAATAAAATAAAAATGGACTAACACAAAAAACATACACATGTATGCTTTACATCTGCCAAATATATAGACTTTTTGGGGTGCAAAAAATTAAATAATTTAACAACACTGCGTCGTTAGCGTTGGTATTGTATCAGACACCTGCACTTAACATTATATGAAAATCAAGCTCAAATGGAGTTAATAATGTTTTTGAACAGAGAATGACGGAGATGGAGTGTTTTGTCTGTCGTTAGAACGGCTGTTATGCAGTGCATAAGTGCATTATGCTTTCATCAACTTTTACAGGTTATATAACTTTGATTGTAGCTATATGGGCGCTTAGTTTTTTCTTGTTGTTTAATACACTTGGCCAAAATCTCAAATTAAGCGCTTATGCACATAATGCACAGGATATTTAAAACGTATATAGACAGCAAATAACTAATTCTTCTCCACTCTTCAAACACACAAAAACATTATCCTTTACTGACATAGTGTTTGAGTAAAGAAAACGCTGTACTATTCAAACACCAATTATTTATTCACCCTTGCATTGCGAAAAAGCAGAGATCTCATCTTCTCCAGGCTGTGCGCGGCGCGTCAATCTGAACGGAGGCGGGGTGAAGTTACGAGGTCTCGCTGAGAGCTCGATGATCCAATGGCGTTACGAAGTTTTACTGACAAGTTATTTTAATGCTTATCATTGGTTTACTATTTTTAAAACTCTCTGATTTAAAATAATAAAAACGAATTATAAGCGACTCAAGTTTGGATAATTTTCACAGCACCTGACTGGGCTAGGGTATGGCAACTGCCATACTCTGCCATACGCAACGCCGCCCCTGCTCCCACACCTTGGATGACTTGGGTCGCACGGATTTCTCTGCCTCCGCCATGTATCTTTCCTCTACCGCTCGTTTTTTTTTTTTTTTTTTACTTTTTGTTTTTATTTATGAGGCGCCAAACTCTGCTAGCATCCGTGCGCGAGAGAGACCGAGTGTGTTCACTCCGCTCCGCGCTCAACTAAAGTTTTTTTTTTTTTTTTTTTTAATAATCAAACGTCTCCGCGTCGCGCGACACAACGAATCGATTATGAAATTCGTTGCCAACGCTTTTAGTAATCGATTTTTATCGATTTAATCGATTCGTTGTTGCAGCCCTAGTATTTTGATGAAAAAGCCAAACACACAGGAAGGACAGTGGCCTGGTGTGTAATTCCTATAAAACAAAAAAAAAATTAAGAGTATACTGTTGACGGTGAAGTTACCTCAACAAACATGATTTTAAATATTCCAATCAGATATACACAAATAACGTGTTCACATCTTCAATGCATCCAGAATAGAAAAATAGCAAAAGACAAAATATCAAATAGCAAAAACAAAAACAAAGTGGACTACTTTCAGTGACAGAATGTGTAATTTTGAAAAAGTCTTTACCATTCGGTGATGTGGCTCTGTTGAAATGCATATCCCTAAAAGTAAATAGAAAGACATCAAGAACACAGTACTGACTGTATTTCCACAGTGGGTCGTTTCATCTTTTAAACGATCTTGTCAATATTGCTTCAAAACAATTAGTTGCTAATTATTTATGCAGCCATGTAACGACTTGAGCAAGCAAGAGCCTAAAATTAAAACTATAAGTTAAATGAATAACCTGGTAAATTAATGTAGCATTATTGCATTGACTAGGCTAGATTTGACAATACAGTATGTATGACATTTAAAGTGTTAAAATAGTTACAGAGGCCTGGTGGATTTATGCACGTGATCTATCTACTTTATTTACATAGTTATAATTGCATAATACTTAAACTTTATCTTACATAAAACTTTTTGAAAATAGCTACATAAAATCGTTGAAAAAGGAAATTATACATATAAAACGGCCAGCATGTGGTGGCAATTTCCCGTCTTCACAAGCAAGTAATCAAACAGCCGATTCATTCATTCATTCAATGGTAACGGATCGCCAGATACTCGTATATAAGGTTGTCACAATACCATAAAAATGTCTTACGATACTATACCAGCTGAAGTATCACGATACCAAGTAGTATCACGATACTATGCAGTATTGTGCTAATTTAAAATTAAATTCTACAAAATGAATAAAAATTTAATAAATAAATAGATGTAAGTGAAAACAGACAATATTATTCTCTGAATACTTAATGTGAATTAATGACTGGCTATTGTTATCCATGAAATAATCTAAACAAAACTCATCTCAGCACTGCACAGAAGCTGCATGAAGTGACATTTAGAAGTGGCATTTATACATAATTGCATAAATAATGTTATGAGATTAGTGTTTTAAATACTAAATTCTGAATATAGAAATATGTTGGAAAATAATGTAATATGCCTACTTTTAGATGGGAAACTTAAAAACGGCCAGCAGGTGGCAGAAGTTCGTGATTGAATCACTGAGTCATTCAAACGATTCTTTCAAAACGGCTGAATCCTTCAGGAGGAATCAAATGACTGTTTTTATGAATGGCTCAGTGAATCAGTGATTCGCCCAAATCAACGCGGATTTGGATTCGAACAAAGCGAAACAAAACAGCTCTCTTGCTCTTGTCGTGTGCCGAACTGTCAGGAGCATTTTTTTGCTCGCGTATCTTGAAATTTCCGAGTTAGCAGCATGTATATTAAAACATAACATTATAAATTAATAAAAAAAAAATATATATATAATGATTGATAAGAACCAAGTGCAAAGCCGCTATGCTGATGAATGGATTTGCGTTCGTGATCGCAAAGATGCTTCCAGAAACGAACTATTACACCTGTTCTAGAAGTGGTCAAATTAATTAAACTGTGAGAATACTTTCTTGTAAGATATTGATGTTGAATAAGTGATGCTTGAGCTGCTGTTTTTTAAAATGACATAAGATGGTCTGAATCAGACCCTTTCTTCTGATAAACTGCAGCATGAACAACGACGTGCAAGTGCGACTTTTCATTGCAAACTGAACTGAAGCATCGGGAAACACTCAATACCATATAATGCGTATACACAGAGCACAGCAGAAAGACATTTGGCAATCAACTTGTAATGTTTCTGCTGGCATGAATGTTCAAATTAACGTTTTAAACAGTGTTCTTGCCGTGCATACAACATATCTTACGGTACCGTATGGACGATACTACCGTTTAAAAAATACAATGGCACCGCGGGTATTTTTAAGCTTTAGTATCGCGATACTACCGTAGTACCGGTGTATCGTGCAACCCTACTCGTATACAGTGGTGGCTGATCGAGTGGCAGCTGCCTCTTGCAGTGCAAAGGTTTTACTCCCTGTCCCAAACAGATTTCTCCCACGGTCAAAGAGGGACATTCGCGTGAAAATTCGCCGACCAGCGGTGACTGTGACCGCTCCTGTCCTTAACCAGCTTATTTCCAGTCGAAATGAGGAACATATAATTGTGGCAAAAAGGACGCTAAATTGCGAACTTATGATGCAGAAAAGTATGAAATGTTTTAAAATATAACACATTACAGCTATAAAAAATGAAATTCAACATTAAATGTGTAAACACTACTAATTAAAGACATTTTTGCTTACCTTTTCCTCAGCGAACAGTGGTAGATGACCGTTATGGTTCGAATGATGAGCACGAGCAGAACTCCGAGTTCTTCAGTCAAAATTTCAAAATGGAATAAGCGTTATTAAAGACTATTTGGCATTATGAATATGATTTCGACCAAATATTTACCATTTTTAAATACACAGTCTGGAATGGCTGTTTTATTTCCGATCATTTCTTCCCCGGCATCATTGTGGCGGTCAGCAGCAGCCGTTGGGTGAGAGGAAATTACGTCATCATCATGCTCGCAAATTCAAAATCCTCCTTTCTGTAATTAGCTTTTTTATTTTATTTATTTAATTAAATTTAGTTTTTGGGGGCGTTGTGACAAACGTTTTTTTGACACATGTGCTTTTGCACATGTGAAATTCATGTGGTTTTTCTGTAAGGGGCATGAAGTAAAACCTAACGACATTAATATGTACGACAATACCAGATAACCAGTGGCCATAGATTTCATCCAGCTGCACGTTTGTAATAAAGAAATCAATCATTGAGATGTTTTAACTAGATGTCCAAAATAGAAGTCCATAGTCCATAACAACACTTCCTCCAGCGAAAATCTCCTGTTGTCCTCTCACATCAAAATCCACCAACATAATCTGGAAATGTTTTTGGACCATTTTCTCTTGTACACTGTCTGTGTATATTTTTGATCTAGACCTCTGTCCATAATATTGGATTCTCCAATAAAAAACTTGTCTGAATCAGGAGAGAAATATGCACAGATCAAGCACAGTTT